>NC_090319.1:5487959-5577958 GCF_040869045.1 Eurosta solidaginis
TGTGTTAAGAATGTAAGTAATGGGACTAGTATATACAAATAATTATTAATCCATATGTTAATGTAGATTGTGGACAATGGAAAAAGTGTATCTGCTATCTCGATACCGAAATCGGTGCCCTTATATGGTTCCGGCGCACCGGCATCTAGTACGGCCGTAGGTGCATCATCTACATCGAGAACAGCACAAGGACAGGGTTCAAATGCCTCTAAAAGTAGGCAAGTTAACCAAATTGGTGCTTTTCGTCCAATAATAAAACCTTTGGCCACATCTACCACTAAACCCTCTACCACGAAGCATGTTGTGCAACCTCCCTTAGCAACATCGACAGTAAAACCAACAGTTGCCTCTAATAGTAAAGATATGAATAACAAAATTGATGCCGAAAATAAAAAAGCAGTTGTTCCCTCTACAGAAGCGTCTACAAAAAACGAGGCTGAAGGTGTAACCATCTCCAGTACAGATGAATCAAATAAGGCTGATAATGAAAAGACTGGTAAGTGAGTAAAGTTGTGTAAATAAAGTGATAGTATTTTTGTAATTAAAATATAGGCGCAAACAAAGAAAAAAAGTCATGGTCGCTGAGTAATTTTGATATCGGAAGACCACTTGGCAGGGGTAAATTTGGAAATGTATACTTAGCGCGTGAGAAGGAATCGAAGTTCGTTGTTGCGTTGAAGGTACTTTTTAAAAAACAAATACACGAGTCCAACGTAGAGCATCAAGTACGACGCGAAATTGAAATACAATCACATTTACGACATCCTCATATACTTCGTTTATATGGTTACTTTCATGATGATGCACGTATTTATCTTATATTAGAGTATGCTCCTAAGGGTACACTTTTCAAAGAGCTACAGTCACAGCCACTTAAACGTTTTAATGAACCAACATCTGCTATATATATACGTTCTTTAGCTTCGGCATTGCAGTATCTACACGAGCGCGATGTAATTCATCGTGATATTAAGCCCGAAAATCTTTTGCTTGGACATAAAGGCGACTTAAAAATAGCGGACTTTGGATGGTCTGTGCACGAGCCAAATTCCATGCGTACAACTTTGTGTGGAACACTTGATTATTTACCACCGGAAATGGTACAAGGCAAGCCACATACTAAACATGTGGATCTCTGGAGCTTAGGTGTATTATGTTATGAACTTCTGGTGGGTCGCGCACCATTTCTAGCAACTGATTATGACGAGACTTATAAAAAAATTATTAAAGCTGATTATAATCTACCCGATTTCGTTTCACGTGCAGCTGCACATTTTATTTCAAAGTTATTGGTGCTAAATCCTCAACAACGCCTACCTCTAGATCAAGTATTTCTTCACCCTTGGGTGGCTGCGCATAACAAATAAAAAATATGCTTCATTTGATTTCGTCTATTATTTACATATTTTGCTTATAATTTTTTTCATTTCGAACATTTTCATAATTTCAGCTAATATGGCGTTACCTCGCTTTTTAAAGAAACAATTCGTTGTTGTTGTTGTTGTTTGAACAGAACAACAACAGCATAAACAATTCGTTTTAGTATTTATAGTTTATTTCAAAAATATTAGAAATTTTTGACAATATATTTTTACCAGAAAATATATTAATTAAATTTTCGGTTGTTATGTTTAATTAGACGAATTCGTTTGTAACCAAATTTCAAAAGATCACTCATTAAAATGCTGGAATTACAAAAAGAAAGTTTTAAATAATTTCTCCCAGGTAGTGAGAAAAATCTTGCCGGGAAAGAATAGAATTAAGCAGATAATGGGCCATATGCGTGAAATTAGTAACAGCTATTTTCAAAGCAATCACTTGAAGTTTCATTATAAGTTTTAAGTATTTATTATCAAAAATAGACTTTACTACTTTTATGCATAACGCCCAATGGAGATTCTATAGAAAAATTCAGCAACTTATTTGACAAACTAATTGTATTAAAAATAATAACAATTAAAAAAAAAACTTTACATTTTTGCGATTTTATTTTTTCATAAAAGCTTATTTAAATGTTAAATGTAATTTTATATGTAAAAGCGAGACATATTGATTATTAGTTTTATTTTGCTACTATAACTGAGAGAAGGAACACATTTGCAAAATTGTTCATTTGCGGGGTGCCGTTTTTTGCTTAGCGTTTTAGTTATTGTACTGTAATATTTGTCATGCCTGTCTATGTATTCTTTTAATGATTTTTAGATTTTTTGTTATCATAGTTAGATTTATATTTTATATGAGTACACTTATAAGGAAACATTGACAAAGACTTTCGTGGCAAATGAATATCATAATTTTTTGCTATTGCTAATAGACTTGCTTTGTCAATAAAATAAATTGTTATACACATTTTTATGCTATCTTTAATAAACTTACAAGATTTTCTTAATAATAATACGGTTTGTTAATTCAACGTTTGGTTCTTCACATGATAATCTCCGTTTGGGGATTGATGCAATAAAACCAAGCAGGTGAAGTCAGCAGTACACTAACAAAAATTTGAAGGCCCTCATAATCCGGTCATGAATTTTAAACAGCTGCCTTCACTACAGAGATGCTTGGAGTTTTATTCATGGTAGAACTATTACGAGGGATGATAAACATTCCATTTCTGCTTGGCGAGGTGATGTTTAATGTCCCTTTTAGGCCCTCTCGGTATTTCCAACCGCTATATTTAATTACATGTAGATCGAATTTTCATACGTATGAACCTCTTCGTTGTCTGTGTCAAGATTTCAATAATCACTGCAATAATATTGATACTTGTGACACACTTTACAGTATAAAAAAATATATACTGACTGCCTTGAACTCATAACTGTTACCAGCTCCAGTTACTTTGGGCGGGTGGCTTGGAATCACGTCCTTTCCAATCTCCCACACATCGCAGCCCCACTCATTGTGTATTAAGTATACATCAGCTGCTCGAAATCACGTCCATTCCGACAACTGATTTAATAATGTATATACATACATATTTTATAATATAATTTTGCTCACTATGTATGCTTCTGTAATTTATTCTGTAATCCGTAATTATATTTAGTCTGATTAATTGAAAAATTTGTAGACTAATAAATAAATAAATAAATAAAAAAGTAGGAAGGGAAAATGTTTGGTGCTATTTTGCTACTTTTTTAACTTCCTTAGTAATGAAATGTGTAGAAAAAAACCAAACTTGATGTATATCCACATTAGAAACGGGAACATGAAAGAGAAGTGAAAAGAAAATAGAGAAAAGGGAAAGGAAAACTAGAAGAAGTTGGGAGTCGGGAAAGTAAAGAGGAAAATGGTGAGTAAGAGTAAAAGTAAGACGCTTCCAAGGCAGTCGGTTCTATGTACCGGAGCGACTCGCGATTTTTCCCGACCAAGGACTGTAATTTCAGTGTGACCCCATTTAATTTGTTGCGTCCCTCCCACAAATTGTCATCCTCCCAGCAGCTCCTTGCAGCAGGACTGCTTCATATTCTCTTACTCCGGGAAGGCATCGAATCCAATCTGGGTCCGTCTCCTGACCCCGGTTCTGAGAAATAGTTTCATACTCTGTTCAGTGTGTCTCGTGCGAGGGATGGTTGCATCGGACAGGTTGTTCTGGGCTTGATCCCAAACCCGACGTCCACGTAACTTTTATAAATCTTTTGTGGCTCCTTGCTGTTCACGCCCAAGGGCGTCCCGTAGCCTACGCCTAAGCGCCCCCACTACCTTCCAGCAGCCCTGCTGCTCAGCAAGCCACAAGTACCCGCTGCTGCTCGCGCCTCACGGCGCCAACAACTCAAACAGCTGCTACCACTCATAACTACTACCTTCGTAGTAGAGTCGGTAGCAATGCTGAGCATCAGCCCCTGCCCCTCTTTTCCGGCAGCAATCGTGTAGGTCAGGGAAACAGACTCTTATTCCCTACCTCCGTTTGCACCGTTTGCCAGCACAGAATATATAGGTCTGCGACATCCGCCCAATGCAGCTCCTGCCTTGGGTGGTGCCACTTTCCCAGATGTTCTGGTCTCCGCGACGGCAACCCCCCGACGGGTTTCATCGCGCCATGTTGCCAGGTCGCAAACCCAAATCATTCGGCTACCCCAATGCTTGCCCAAGGACGCCCAGTCCCAAGGCCACAACAGCAATTGCGTCCTGGCCTTCCACAACCCAGGCGTAGTCACCCGTCACTTACCCCCAGAGTGGCGGCGTCTCCCCTTACGCACTTCAGAATTCTGCAGTTAAACTGTAATGGACTAACTGGGAAGATTACGGAGATAGTCGATTTCATGAAGCGGCACAACATCCGCATTGCTGCGTTTCAAGAGACTAAACTCACAGCAAGATCTGCATTGCAGACCTGCTCTGGGTATAATGTCCCCAGGAAAGACCGCGAGAGCGAAAATGGAGGCGGCCTCGCGTTTATCATACACCACTCTGTGCAATATTATATATTTGATCCTGGCATCGCCGCAGGGACAAGGTCTTAGAACGTCAAGGCCTATCTGTCCGGTCAGGCGATGCAAACCTAGAAATCATCAACATCTACATCCCTCCTGCCACCTGTTGCCCCAGTGGTTACCGCCCTAATATCAGAGCCTTACTGGCAACAATCGCATTATCTTAGGCGATTTCAATGCCCCTCACGATCTATGGCATTCAAACTTGCGGGCGGACAGTAGGGGTGAGATGTTGGCGGATCAAATAGAAGAAACGACGTTCTGCACAATAAACGGAGACGCCTCCACACGTATGGTAGGAAGCTGTCACAGTTCGCCGGATATATCAATCGTGAGCGCAGAACTCGTAAACTGCTTCAACTAGCAGCCGATGGTAACATTGGCATCCGACCACCTGCCTATACTTATTTCGCTCGAGCGTACCGCCGACTTCATCGTCACCGAAAAACGCACTTTCATAAACTTCAAAAAAGGAAAGTGGGAAGAATATATGTAAATCGTTTACAGACAAACGCTTCGCTGCTTTCCCTATCCCGACTGATGCCCGCCAAGGGGAGCGTGCCTTCCGTAAGGTCATTGAATCCGCCTCGGCACGTTTCATTCCCGCCGGGAGAATTCCCGAAATGCGGCCCCACTTCCCGGCGGAGGCCGCAAACTTAGCGAGAGGACGTGACCTCATAAGACAGCTTGATCCAGGCGATCCCCAAATAAGGGATATAAACCAACGCATCAGATTGCTTGTGGACGAACACAAGCGGGCGAAATGGGAGGAGCACCTAAGAGGTTGTAACCTCTCTACCGGTGTGGGTAAACTTTGGTCCACCGTAAAGTCCCTATCGAATCCGACTAAGCACAAAGACAAAGTTTCCATCGCCTTTGGCGACAAAGTGCTGTCGGATGCGAAAAAATGCGCGAGCGCTTTCTGCCGACAATATATAATGCATCCTACGGTCGACAAAGATAGACGGAGAGCCAATAGACGCGCACATAAACACAAATTCAGCGCGTCACCAATCACCATCACCGCTAAAGAGGTTGAGGACGCCATTGGTCGCGCTAAACCATCCAAAGCAGTGGGCCCAGACGGCATAGCCATGCCGATGCTTAAAAGCCTAGGGAAAGAGGGTTTCAAATAGTTAGCGCATGTCTTCAACCTATCTCTTTCCACGTTTGTCATACCCGAGAAATGGAAAATGGCCAAGGTGGTCCAGCTACTAAAGCCTGGGAAACCAGCTAACATAGGTGAGTCGTATCGTCCGATATCTCTCCTATCGCCAGTAGCAAAGACGCTTGAAGCCATTTTGCTCCCTTATTTCCAAGCAAATTTGCAGCTAGCCTCTCATCAGCATGGCTTCAGAAAACTCCATACCACCGCGCTAAATGCCATTAGCACCCAGATAAATTGCAGTTTAAATCAATACCCCCACCATAGAACAGTACTCGTAGCGCTAGACCTATCAAAAGCTTTTGATACGATCAACCATGGCTCGGTACTGGAAGACCTGGAAGGGTCTACCCTTCCCCCATGTCTTAAAAGGTGGACCGCAAATTATCTGGGTGGTCGGCAGGCATCAGTGCAGTTTAGAAACGAAACATCAAAACTAAGAAGAATTAAACAAGGGGTGCCACAGGATGATGTCCTATCCCCACTTTTGTTTAACTTCTACATATCTAAGCTACTTTCACCACCGGAAGGAGTCACAATCGTTTCCTACGCCGATGACTGTACAATAATGGCCACAGGCCCAGGCCCAAAGATCGATGCGCTATGCAATAAAATAAACGGCTACCTCCCTGATCTCTCCAGTTTTTTCGCCTCGCGAAACCTGGCATTATCACCGACTAAATCTTCCGCGACCTTATTTACAACATGGACGTCCCAAATGTCGACCATCTTGAACAGCCACGTCGATGGCACTACGCTACCGACTGTCTTACACCCCAAAATCTTGGGTGTGACGTTTGATCAGGATCTACATTTTGGTGAGCACGCATCCGCAATTGTTCCGAGAATTCAGAGCCGTAACAAAATCCTCAAATCCCTCGCTGGCAGTACCTGGGGAAAAGATAAAAAAACGCTCATGACTACATATAAAGCAATTAGCTAGCCGATTACGTGCTACGCGTCACCCATATGGTCGCCAAGCCTAAAAATTACCCACTGGAAGAAACTACAGGCCTGCCAAAATACTGCTCTCAGAATCGCCACGGGCTGTCTTCTTAAGTCCTCTGAACACCATCTGCATAATGAGGCGAGAATACTCCCCATCAGGGAGAGAAATGAGATGCTGACCAAACAGTTCCTGTTGAATACCCAGAAACCTGAGCATCCCAATAGACATCTGATTGATGAACCAGCACCGCCTAGGGGCTTAAGGAGTCATCTCCGTAAGAATTTTGAGGAAATACGGCACCTGAGAACCCAGCCGTATGAAGCGAAAAAACACGCTTCACAAGGCAGTCGGTTCTATGTACCGGAGCGACTCGGGATTTTTTCCGACCAAGGACTGTCATTTCAGTGTGACCCCATCTAATTTGTTTCGTCCCTCCCACAAATTGTCATCCTCCCAGCAGCTCCTTGCAGCAGGACTGCTCCATATTCTCTTACTTCGGGAAGGCATCGAATCCAATCCGGGTCCGTCTCCTGACCCCGGTCCTGAGAAATGGTTTTGCTGCATCTGCCGGAAAAGAATCTTTTTAGGACGGTCATACTCTGTTCAGTGTGTCTCGTGCAAGGGATGGTTGCATCGGACAGGTTGTTCTGGGCTTGATCCCAAAACCCGACGTCCACGTAACTTTTATAAATCTGTTGTGGCTCCTTGCTGTTCACGCCCAAGGGCGTCCCGTAGTCTACGTCTAAGCGCCCCCCCACTACCTTCCAGCAGCCCCGCTACTCAGCAAGCCACAACAAGTACCCGCTGCTGCTCGCGCCCCACGGCGCCAACAACTCAAACAGCTGCTACCACTCATAACTACAATCTTCGTTGTAGAGTCGGAAGCAATGCTGAGCAACAGCCCCTGCCCCCGTCTTCTCCCCCCCTCTTTTCCGGCAGCAATCGTGTAGGTCAGGGAAACAGACTCTTAGTCCCTACCTCCGTTTGCACCGTTTGCCAGCACAGAATATATATGTTTGCGACATCCGCCCAATGCAGCTCCTGCCTTGGGTGGTGCCACTTCCCTAGATGTTCTGGTCTCCGCGACGGCAACCCCCTGACGGGTTTCATCGCGCCATGTTGCCAGGTCGCAAACCCAAATCATCCGGGTACCCCAATGCTTGCCCAAGGACGCCCAGTCCTAGGGCCACAACAGCAATGGCGTCCTGGCCTTCCCCAACCCAGGCGTAGTCACCCGTCACTTACCCCCAGAGTGGCGACGTCTCCCCTTATGCACTTCAGAATTCTGCAGTTAAACTGTAATGGACTAACTGGGAAGATTACGGAGATAGTCGATTTCATGAAGCGGTACAACATCCGCATTGCTGCGATTCAAGAGACTAAACTCACAGCAAGATCTGCATTGCAGACCTGCTCTGGGTATAACGTCCACAGGAAAGACCGCGAGAGCGGAAATGGAGGCGGTCTCGCGTTTATCATACACCACTCTGTGCAATATTGTATATTTGATCCTGGCATCGACCGCAGGGACAATGTCTCAGAACGTCAAGGCCTATCTGTCCGGTCAGGCGATGCAAACCTAGAAATCATCAACATCTACATCCCTCCTGCCACCTGTTGCCCCAGTGGATACCGCCCTAGTATCAGGGCCTTACTCACTGGCAACAATCGCGTTATCTTAGGCGATTTCAATGCCCATCATGATCTATGGCATTCAAACTTGCGGGCGGACAGTAGGGGTGAGATGTTGGATCAAATAGAAGAAACGACGTTCTGCACAATAAACGGAGACGCCCCCACACGTATGGTAGGAAGCTGTCACAGCTCGCCAGATATCTCAATCGTGAGCGCAGAACTCGTAACCTGCGTCAACTGGCAGCCGATGGTAACATTGGCATCCGACCACCTGCCCATACTTATTTCGCTTGAGCGTAACGCCGACTTCATCGTCACTGAAAAACGCACTTTCATAAACTTCAAAAAAGGAAAGTGGGAAGAATATAAATCCTTTACAGACAGCCCCCTAGCTGCCCTCCCTATCCCGACTGATGCCCGCCAAAGGGAGCGTGCCTTCCGTAAGGTCATTAAATCCGCCTCGGCACATTTCATTCCCGCCGGGAGAATTCCCGAAATCCGGCCCACTTCCCGGCGGAGGCCGCAAACTTAGCGAGAGAACGTGACCTTATAAGACAGCTTGACCCAGGCGACCCCCAAATAAGGGATATAAACCAACGCATCAGATTGCTTGTAGATGAACACAAGCGGGCGAAATGGGAGGAGCACCTAAGAGGTTGTAACCTCTCTACCGGTGTGGGTAAACTTTGGTCCACCGTGAAGTCCCTATCGAATCCGACTAAGCACAAAGACAAAGTTTCCATCGCCTTTGGCGACAAAGTGCTGCCGGACGCGAAAAAATGCGCGAGCGCTTTCTGCCGACAATATATAATGCATCCTACGGCCGACAAAAATAGACGGAGAGCCAATAGACGCGCACATAAACACAAATTCAGCGCGTCACCAATCACCATCACCGCTAAAGAGGTTGAGGACGCCATTGGTCGTGCTAAACCATCCAAAGCAGTGGGCCCAGACGGCATAGCCATGCCGATGCTTAAAAACCTAGGGAAAGAGGGGTTCAAATATTTAGCGCATGTCTTCAATCTGTCTCTTTCCACCTTTGTCATACCTGAGAAATGGAAAATGGCCAAGGTGGTCCCGCTACTAAAGCCTGGGAAACCAGCTAACATAGGTGAGTCGTATCGTCCGATATCTCTCCTATCGCCAGTGGCAAAGACGCTTGAAGCCATTTTGCACCTTTATTTCCAAGCAAATTTGCAGCTAGCCCCTCATCAGCATGGCTTCAGAAAACTCCATAGCACTACCACCGCGCTGAATGCCATTAGCACCCAGATAAATTGCGGTTTAAATCAATACCCCCACCATAGAACAGTACTCGTAGCGCTAGACCTATCAAAAGCTTTTGATACGGTCAACCATGGCTCGTTACTGCAGGACCTGGAAGGGTCTACCCTTCCCCCATGTCTTAAAAGGTGGACCGCAAATTATCTGGGTGGTCGGCAGGCATCGGTGCAATTTAGAAACGAAACATCAAAACCAAGGGGAATTAAACAGGGGGTGCCACAGGGTGGTGTCCTATCCCCACTTTTGTTTAATTTCTACATATCTAAGCTACCTTCACCACCGGAAGGAGTTACAATCGTTTCCTACGCCGATGACTGCAAAATAATGGCCACAGGCCCAGGCCCAAAGATCAATGCGCTATGCAATAAAATAAACGGCTATTTCTCTGATCTCTCCAGCTTTTTCGCCTGGCGAAACCTGGCATTATCACCGACTAAATCTTCCGCGACCTTATTTACAACATGGACGCCCCAAATGTCGACCATTTTGAACATCCACGTCGATGGCACTACGCTACCGACTGTCCGACACCCCAAAATCTTGGGTGTGACGTTTGATCAGGATCTACATTTTGGTGAGCACGCAGCCGCAATTGTTCCGAGAATTCAGAGCCGTAACAAAATCCTTAAATCCCTCGCTGGCTCATGACTACATACAAAGCAATTAGCCAGCCGATTACGTGCTACGCGTCACCCATATGGTCGCCAAGCCTAAAAATCACCCACTGGAAGAAACTACAGGCCTGCCAAAATACTGCTCTCAGAATTGCCACGGGATGTCTTCTTATGTCCCCAGAACACCATCTGCATAATGAGGCGAGAATACTCCCCATCAGGGAGAGAAATGAGATGCTGACCAAACAGTTCCTCTTGAATACCCAGAAACCTGGGCATCCCAACAGACATCTGATTGATGAACCAGCACCGCCTAGGGGCTTAAGGAGTCATCTCCGTAAGCATTTTGAGGAAATACGGCACCTGAGAACCCAGCCGTATGAAGTGAAAAAACACAAGCAGGTCCTTGGTGAACTCCATAAACAGGCGTCGGACCTTTATGCCGGGAATTGCCCGGTGAATCCAGTACTTAACGAAAATTATCCAAAACTTGCGGAAGAGGAACGCATACTCCCCAGGGAAACGCGTGTCACTCTTGCTCAACTTCGTTCTGGATACTGTAACAGGTTAAACTCTTACCTATCCAGAATCAACCCCGACATACAAAATGTATGCCCCGCTTGCCTGCTCAACTTCGTTCTGGATACTGTAACAGGTTAAACTCTTACCTATCCAGAATCAACCCCGACATACAAAATGTATGCCCCGATATATGTGGCCACATTAAACCTTTAGGCCATTCCCTCTCTCCTTACCCCCAAGTTCCATGAGGAGCTTGGGGTCGCCAGAGCCTCTTCTGTTAGTGAAACAGGATTCGCCGCGGATAGGTGAGGTTGACAATTGGGTTTGGAGAAGCTATATATTGCGCTGGCAACCTGAAAGGTTGCGCTACACAGCCCCTTGAATCTGGTATTTTAGTCGCCTCTTACGACAGGTATACCTACCGCGGGTATATTCTGATCCCCTAACCCGCTGGGGTACAATTTGTGATCGGTCGAGGCTGTTAGGTGGGGCGAAGCATTGCTACAACAACAAAAACAACAACAATCCAATCCGGGTCCGTCTCCTGACTTCGGTCCTGAGAAATTGTTTTGCTACGTCTGCCGGAAAAGAATCTTTTTAGGACGTTCATACTCTTGTCAGTGTGTCTCGTGCAAGGGATGTTGGATCGGACAGGTTGTTCTTGGCTAGATCCCAAAAGCCAACGTCCGCGAAACTTTTATAAATCTTTTGTGGCTCCTTGCTGTTCACGCCCAAGGGCGTCCCGTAGTCTACGCCCGCTGCTCAGCAAGCCACAACAAATACCGGCTGCTGCTCGCGCTCCACGGCACCACCAACTCATACGGCCGCTCCCACTCATACCTACAACCTCCGTAGTAGAGTCGCGAGCAATGCCGAGCATCAGCCCCTGCACCCTTCTTTTTTTTTTTTTTCCTTAGGTCTGTATTATTTCTTTTCTTGTATCTTTTCATGTACATAACTTGAATTTAAAATTATTATAACTTAATATATACATGCATGTGAGTATAGTTGGTGATATGATTTTATGAAACAATACTGTCTGCAACTGGATACAGACGTGAGTTTAAATTTCAGGTATTTAACTTAGCATACAGTAATGAATATTTGTTATTGCAATGACTTAAAGATTTTTAGTGTACTAAATATATTACTAATAAATTTCTTGAAAGACTCGATCAATTCTTGATTCCGTGAAATATCTATTATGTTGTATGGTTGTATGTTGAGCTCCTTGCAAAGGGTTTCATGAATTCTTCTCGCATTCTGGTACCTGGGACACGAGTAGATTAAGTGATTAATTGACTGTGCTTCTCCTTCGTTGCATGGACATAAGTCTGTATCAATAATATGTAAGCGGTTCAAGTAGGCTTTGCAGAAACTATGACCAGTTAAGCACTGCGTCATTTCGAATGAAATTCCAAATCTTTCACTATATATCTCTGTATTAACGACGCCATGCTTCTTGCGTTTCTTGTTGTATAATTGCTTTAGTATAGCTCATTGGAAACTTTTTGTAAACAGGACTTGTTGTCAGACCTCCCGCTTCCTTGGCTGCTTTATCTGCTTGCTCATTTCCGTCGATACCAGTATGAGCTTTTACCCAAGAGAAATTAATTTTGTTTTTTTGACGTAGAAAGGACAACCGCTTATGTATTGACACTATTAATGGCGTCGTACTGCTTCTATTTTTGATAGCTTCAAGACATGATTGGCTATCACTAAAAATGTGTAGGTTTTGTGTTGCCAAGTACCTTTGAGCCCAGAATAGCGCAGAATCGATTGCGTACGCTTCAGCTTGGAACACGCTGCATACATTGTGAAGCTTAAATATTTCTTTTTCAGAAGTTCCATCTGGATGGATGATAACAAAGGCCGATCCGCATTCTCCCGTTTCTAGTTTGCTTCCGTCTGTAAAGATCTGTGTGATATGATGTGCTATTAAGCTATCAATTTCGACCTGTCTACTGATTTTGCTATATTCAATGGTTTGCCGATCGGCTGGGTGTAGCAAGTCTTTCGGATGTATATCTTTATCTAAATCAACTTCTACTGGTAACCCAAGTTTTCCGCCTTGTTTTCTGACCTCGTATACTTTGCTTATTTCTGCAACTTTAAGATGGAGTGGCGTGAACGCAGCTAGTGCTAGTGCAGAAGTTGCGGACACAGTGTGAAAGCCACGTATCGCACTTATAGCAAAATTTCTTAGGTTAGGTTAGGTTGCAAGGGCTGAGCTGAACACTATGGTAACAGCTCACTACTTAGGCCACCAATGGGCCCATTGTAATACCCTATACGGTCTCAAAAGAGGACCCCTACCCTGCCTAAAGCGGGTCAAACCACCTCGTGGAAATTATAAACTTTGCCAGAGCCTTTACTTCATAGCAAGAGACCTCAGCGAAGTCATGTAGAAAAGGTTTACCAAGGATAGCCATCCTACGCCTACTAAGCGCTGTACAGTGACAGAGAAGGTGCTGGACGCTCTCTTCCTCTTCTGTACATCTGCAGCTGCGACAATAGCCGAAGGTCGTTACCCCCATTCTAGCACCATGCGTGCCTATTAAGCAATGCCCTGTTAGAACCCTTATCAGGGACGATAGAACTGATTTGTTTAAAATCAGAAGCGCTTCTGTGCGCCCCTTGTCATATGAGGGCCAGGTTTGCCTGGATGTCTCACACGATGATATGGCTGTCCATAGTCCATTTGCGATTCTTATAGTCCTTGTGTTCACACGAAGCCTGAAAGTGGCCATGGGTATTCCTACCGAATCATTTCCTGAAAGGATATCGTCGGTGGTGCCTCTTCTGGCCAGCTCGTCTGCTCTGCAATTGCCTTCGATATCCCTGTGCCCAGGTACCCATATAAGGCTGATACTGAAGTGCTGAGCCATCTCGTTAAGAGATCTGCGGCATTCAGTGACCGACTTTGCGTTGTCGACGAAAGAGTCCAGGGCCTTTAAGGCGGCCTGGCTGTCTGAGAAAATAAACACCCGTTTACCATCCTTAGGCGTAGACCCTAGATGGTTCACAGCCCTGTGTATCGCCAGCATTTCCGCTTGGTAAACACTACAGTAATCTGGTAGGCGAAAAGAGGCCTGATCCCACCTTCCCGTCAAGCTTAGAACCATCCGTGAATATGTTGATGGCACCCAGTACCGTATGTTGTCTGGTATTCCAGTCCTGTCGCGATGGTATATATATACTATAATTTACAACGAAGACGTTTTTTGACGTGCAGTAGTCAGTGCTGTGACCAGAGACCTGTTTCCCTTATGCGTAGAGCGCCGATGACCGCTATTTCCTTCGCCACCAGGTCAAGAGGTGGAAGGTATAGCATTGTGTTGAGTGCTTCAAATGGAGTGGAGCCGAGAGCCCCGGTGATTCAGAGCTCCGAACTCCGTTGCACCTTTTGAAGCGTCTTAAGATAGGTAGTTTTAGCTGGTGCCCCCGTCTTCCTCCCCCCTCTTTTCCGGCAGTAATCGTGTAGGTCAGGGAAACAGGCTCTTAGTCCCACCTTTTGCACCGTTTGCCAGCACTGAATATATATGTTTGCGACATCCGCCCAATGTAGCTCCTGCCTTGGAAGGTGCCACTTTCCTAGATGTTCTGGTCTCCGCGACGGTAACCCCCCGACGGGTTTCATAGCGCCATGTTCCCATGCCGCAAACCCAAATACATCGGGTACCCCAATGCTTACCCAAGGACGTCTATTCCCAGGGCCACGATAGCAGTTGCGTCCTAGCCTTTCACAACCCAGGCGTAGTCACCCGTCACTTACTCCCACAGTGACAACGTCTCCCCCGTTGCACTTCAGAAAACAGGCGTAGTCACCCGTCACTTACTCCCACAGTGACAACGTCTCCCCCGTTGCACTTCAGAATACTGCAGTTAAACTGTAATGGATTAACTGGAAAGAGCACGGAGATATTGGATTTCATGAAGCGGAACAACATACGCATTGCTGCGATTCAAGAGACTAAACTCACAGCAAGATGCTCCGCAGACTTGTTCTGGGTATAATGTCCACAGAAAAGATCGCGAGAGCGGAAATGGAGGTGGCCTAGCGTTTATCATACACCACTCTGTGCAATATCATATATTTGATCCCGACATCGGCCGCAGGGACAGTGTCTTAGAACGTCAAGGCTTATCTGTTCGGTCAGGCGATGTAAACCTAGAAATCATCAACATCTACATCCCTCCTGCCACCTGTTGACACAGTGGATACCGCCCTAATATCAGCGCCTTACTTACTGGCAATAATCGCATTATCTTAGGCGATTTCAATGCCCATCACGATCTATGGCATTCAAACTTGCAGGCAGACAGTAGCGGTGAGATGTGAGATGGCGGATCAAATAGAAGAAACGACGTTCTGCACAATAAACGGAGACGCCCCAACACGTATGGTAGGAAGCTGTCACAGTTCGCGGGATATATCAATCGTGAGCGCTGGACTCGTAAACTGCGTCAACTGGCAGGCGATGGTAGCACTGCCTATACTTATTTCGCTCGAGCGTACCGCCGAATTCATCGTCCAGAAAAACACACTTTCATGAACTTCAAAAAAGGAAAGTGGGACGAATGCAAATCCTTTACAGACAACCGCTTTGCTACCCTCCCTATCCCGACAGATGCTCGCCAAGGGGAGCGTGCTTTCCGCAAGGTCATTGAATCCGCCTCGGCTCGCTTCATTCCCGCCGGTATAATTCCCGAAATTCGGCCTCACTTAGCGAGAGAACGTGACCTTATAAGACAGCTCGATCCCGGCGACCCCCCAAATAAGGGATATAAACCAACGCATCAGATTGCTTGTGGATGAACACAAGCGGGCGTAGACTCTCTGTCAGTGTAGGTAAGCTTTGTTCCACCGTAAAGCCCCTATCGAATCCGTCTAAGCACAATGACAAAATTTCCATCCCCTTTGACGATAAAGTGCTGTCGGATGCAAAAAAAAATGCGCGAGCGACAATATATAATGCATTCTACGGTCGACAAAGATAGACGGAGGTTCAACAGACACGCACATAAACATAAATTCAGCGCGTCTCCAATTACCATCACGCCAAAGAGGTTGAGGATGCCATCGGTCATGCTAAACCATCCAAAGCAGTGGGCCCAGACGGCATAGCCATGCTGATACTTAAAAGCCTAGGGAAAGAGGATTTCAAATATTTAGCGCATGCCTTCAACCTGTCTCTTTCCACCTTTGTCATTCCCGGAAAATGGAAGATGGCCAAGGTGGTCCCGCTACTAAAGCCTGGGAAACCAGCTAACACAGGAGAGTCATATCGATTGATATCTCTCCTATCGCCAGTAGCCAAGACGCTTGAAGCCATTTTGATCCCCTACTTTAAAGCAAATTTGCAGCTAGCCTGTCATCAGCATGGCTTTAGAAAACTTCATAGCACCACCACCGCGCTAAATGCCATTAGCACCCAGATAAATTGCGGTTTAAATCAAAACCCCCACCACAGAACAGTACTCGTTGCGCTAGACGTATCAAAAGCTTTTGATACGGTCAACCATGGAACGTTACTGCAAGACCTGGAAGGGTCTACCCTTCCCCCATGTCTTAAAAGGTGGACCGCAAATTATCTGGGTGGTCGGCAGGAATCGGTGCAATTTAGAAACGAAACATCAAAACTAAGAAGAATTAAACAAGGGGTGCCACAGGATGATGTCCTATCCCCACTTTTGTTTAACTTCTACATATCAAAACTACCTTCGCCACCAGAAGGAGTTACTATCGGTTCCTACGCCGATGACTGCACAATAATGGCCATAGGCCCAGGCCCACAGATCGATGAGCTTTGCAACAGAATAAACGGCTACCTCCCTGATCTCTCCAGTTTTTTCGCCTCGCGAAACCTGGCATTATCACCGACTAAATCCTCCGCGACCTTATTTACAACATGGACGTCCCAAATGTCGAACATTTTGAGCATCCACGTCGATGGCACTACGCTACCGACTGTCCTACAACCCAAAATCTTGGGTGTGACGTTTGATCAGAATCTACATTTTGGTGAGCATGCAGCCGCAATTGTACCGAAAATCCAGAGCCGTAATAAAATCCTCAAATCTCTTGCTCGCAGTACTTGGGGAAAAGACAAAGAAAATGCTTATTACCACTTACAAAGCAATTGGCCAGCCGATTGCATGCTACGCGTCCCCTATATGGTCGCCAAGCCTAAAAACTACACACTAGAAGAAGCTACAGGCCTGCCAAAATACTGCTGTCAGAACCGCCACGGGCTGTCTTCTTATGTCCCCAGAATACCATCTACATAATGAGGCGAGAATACTCCCCATCAGGGAGAGAAATGAGATGCTACCAAACAGTTCCTGTTGAATAGCCAGAAACCTGGGCATCCCAACAGACATCTGATTGATTAGCCAACACCGCCCAGGAGCTTAAGGAGTCCCCCCAGCGGGTCAGGGGATCAGAATATACCCGCGGTAGGTATGCCTGTCGTAAGAGGCGACTAAAATACCAGATTCAAGGGGCTGTGTAGCGCAACACTTCAGGTTGCCAGCGCAATATATAGCTTCTCCAAACCCAATTGTCAACCTCACCTATCCGCGGCGAATCCTGTTTCACTACCAGACGAGGCTCTGGCGACCCCAAGCTCCTCATGGAACTTGGGGGTGGGGAGGGAGGGAATGGCCTGAAGGTTTAATGTGGCCACATAAATCGTTCCCGAGATGGTCGGGCTAGCACCTTAATGGTGCTATGGTACCGGAGTGTACCGGATCTGTATCCGGCAAAGGACCATAACATCGATAACACTCCCCAAAGCTTTCGGGGAACAACCTTATCGCTACAACAACAACAACAACAGCTTAAGGAGTCACCTCCGTAAGCATTATGAGGAAATACGGCACTTGAGAACTCAGTCGTATGAAGCAAAAAAACACAAGCAGGTCCTCAGTGAACTCCACAAACAGGCGACGGACCTTTATACCAGGAATTGCCCGGTGAATCTAGTACTCAAAGAACAATACCCAAAACTTGCGGAAGAGGAACGCGCATTCCCCAGGGACACGTGAGTCACTCTAGCTCAACTTATTTCTGGATACTGTAACAGGTTAAACTCTTACATAACCAGAATCAACCCCGACATACAAAATGTATGCCCGGCTTGCAATGTGTCCCCACATGACACCAACCATCTCTTTAATTGTAAATTGGAACCAACGCCTCTAACACCCCTCTCATTATGGTCCACCCCTGTTGAAACAGCAAGTTTCCTTGGACTCCCGTTAGAGGATATTGATGAAAATTTGTGATCGGTCGCACATATTGGATGGGGTGAAGCACTGCTACAACAACAACAACAACTATGGCTACCAACCCCGGTTTCGAAGGGACCCGCGGGTCACTTTTCGGTTTTTCGTTAATATCTTTTGAACGAGTCCTAATTTTTATTTTCCGTTTCGTATTATTAATGCTGATGTCAAGACGCGTCGATTGACACCTCTCTCGATATTTTTGGTAGCGTATTAGCAGTCGACCCCTCAACAAGACTTTTACCATATGAAATAAACATTCAAAAAAAACTTCCTCACAACCATGGCTCAATTATATGGTTGGCTCATCTCACCAGCTGATTTTATTTATTTCATTGCATGGTCGATGGGATTGTCAAAAGGAGATGGCAAACTCAAAATCAAACCAACACATTGGCAACATTTTCTTACACATACAAAAACTGCTAAGTTTTATGTTTCCATTCCATACCATTCGCATCAACTCTAATACACAGATTTTGACAATTTGAACAGACATATTTTGTTATTGTACAGATGAGCCGTTATTGTACAGATATAGTTGAACCATGCTCAGAACGTAAAAATTGGAGGGTTTTTATAATTATAAACTTTTATTTATTTTCACTTTTGTTGTATGTAATGGAATCTTGCAAGTTAAATTTGATACACTTCCCGGTGTCCGATTGAGCTGAAATTTTGCACACATGTATAACTCCGATGACAATGCAATATTACTTTGCGAGAATTCGATAAATTAATCGATAACACAGTTATCGGTAAAGATTTGTGTTTACTTTGGCATAACAGCCTAAGTTCCATACAAACCCGCCGGTACCTAACCGTGAATTTTGAGACAGACGTGGTGAATTACGCGTGTCACACGTGGTGAATCTCACGCTTGCGAAAAGCGGAGACACAACCCTCTGTTGTATTTCTATTATAACCAACATAGCTGAATTCTGAATTTTTAAGGCTGTTTAACTCTGTAATCTTTTCTGTAATTTATTTTGCTTTTGGAAAAATTACCTATTTGAAAAAAGCTGGCTGAAAAATATTGGCATAACAGCTTAAGTTAAATCAAGAATGGAAAATCTTGGAAAAGTTGAGCGCGTCCGTTGAACGAAATATTGAGAATCTATCATCGCTAGGAAATTAGCGACATTCCATCAACTTAGCAGCACTTTAGCAATACTACTGTTATTATTTGGCCGCTCAAACACACCCATATTAATTGTGCATTAAATCTAAAATATACAACGCAATAAAATTAAAAAAAAAAAAACTTTTAAAATAAGCTTTTATTATTGGTTAATAAAATTAACTAAAAAGTAAACAATAAATTGACTCTAAAGAAATATAACACTTTATAAGTTCATTGTAACCTTTAACGATAATTAGGCTTTTTCGTCTGCGACAAAAAAATTCCATATTGTACATAATTATATATTTTTAACATTAAAACTTTACACCTAAATTATTAAATCTTACAGTTTATATCACAGTCCTAATTGTTCTAATAAAAAACGTGTTAAATTTTGATGGTATAATTAAGAACATTTAGGATCTCCTTTTCTTGCTATCGCAATGTAACACGCTTTTATTAGAACAATTAGGACTGTGATATAAACTGTAAGATTTAATAATTTAGATGTAAAGTTTTAATGTTAAAAATGTATAATTATTTATAATATAGAATTTTTTTGTCGCAGACGTAAAAGCCTAATTATCGTTAAAGGTTACAATGAACTTATAAAGTGTTATATTTCTTTAGAGTCAATTTATTGTTTACTTTTAGTTAATTTTATTAACCAATAATAAAAGCTTATTTTTGAAAAAGTTTTTTTTTTAATTTTATTGCAATAGGCAATAGAAATTTTCTCGTCAATTCAATAAAAGATTGGTACATGGCGGAACGATGCAAGGTGGCAGCCTGGTGACATACCTACAAACATAAATAAAAATTCCATGTACTTTGTTTTTGTAAATTCGATGGACAAATGTCAAAATCGTACTGTGTCGGAAGTTGATGTATCAAATCAAATAAAAAAAAGCGTATAATCAACTGTGCCATGCTGCCACCTTGTATCGTTCCGCCATGGATTGGTATAACAATGAACAAATTTCAAAAAAAGTGAATACAATATAATCAAGTGGTTATAGGAAAATCAATCAGAAACCAAATAGAAACTTCACACACTTTTTATCTGCTCAAATTTGCATTTCGATGCTTTTCAAAAATTTAAATTAAAAACAAACAAAAAAATATCTTCATAAGGACGAAGGGTAGACATCGCGGAAATTCAAAATTTTATGAAGCGATTGATTTGGATTGAATAAATCTGGCTTTTAATTTTCTAACTAAAACGGAACAATGAATTCAGATCCAACAATACGAAAGGTGGTGCAAGTGGCTGAACAGACTCAAATGCCTGTACATGGTAATTGTATTTATTTTGATAATTTTAACTATAAATAATACATAATGAAATATATTTAGTGCCTATAGTATTTGGCAATGAATGCTTTATCATAACACAACAGGATATGCGTCGGATTGAGGATTCTCGTATATTTTCTTACAGCAAAGTTAATTCAAAAGGTACTCAAAAGTATTTTTTAAGGTATATGGTAACGTTTTACATGACGGTGCACCACCTAATTTTATTAAAAATTATCAAAGGTGGTATCAAAAGACGTGTATCACCCTCCGTTTTAAGAATCCGAAAGCGGAAATCAAAAATTTTATTTCTGTCGAAAGTTATTTATAAAAAACCGTAAAATGATCCCGAGAGGGTTCGAAATATGGGGCCCGATCTATAGTTTTTTTGCACAGAACACCTTTCTGCGTGGCGGTCTTCGGCCGGTTTTTTAAAAAATAACCCTGGGTGGCATTGTGGATAAGACAAGTGTGAAAACTTCTGCATAAAGGTCAAAATTACAAATAGAATGGATAACTCATATATATAATACTTCTATATCAATACCTTCCTATCTTCCTAATGTGCAAATTTTCTGTCAATCATTATTTGCTGAAACTGTGTAAATGTATTGTAACGAATTTACTGCAAATCCTCTTATTTGCCCTTCTGCTAACGTTCGAATCGCTAAACTGTTGAATAAATAACTCCACTATTTAATAATGCAAAATGGCCTTTATTAAAGTACTTCACAGTAACACATACTCCGCAGCTAATATATTGCTTAAATCAAACTGATTGATAGCTTAAATGAAACTGACTTTTTGCACCTCTACTGTCGCGCCTTTTATACTTTTTGATTTCTCGTTGCATACTTCTAGGCTTTTCCATTCCAGAACTTACTAGTTAGTTATCAGCTACAAAATCACCAGCCACAACTTCGTGAGTAATACTTGCACAAATTATTGCCCTCTCTTGTGAGCAACTCAGATAAGATATATGCATGTGTTTGTGCGTTGGTTCTCTGCTGCGTGTATGTACATATATGTAGACATAATGATTGAATTATTGATGTGCATCAAGTCACTGCTTAGCATCGGCTTAGAGATGATAGTATCGCCTTAGTGCTGCTAATATTCGTTCTGCGCATGCGCGGGCTTTGTTAGTGTTAGTGAATTGTAATAGCGTGTGTAAAAAAAGTATTAAAGGGATCACAACGGGTCACTATCCCCTTTACCCAACTTCTGCATACTAATTGTTATAAAATCTCAGTTTAGTCGATTAAACAATGAAAAGGCCAACAAATACAATAAAAGGCTTGATGTATTTATCTATTATTTAAACATGGGCTGCATCCATACAAAGTATATTATTTACATAAATAGGAAAAAAAACAAGGCGAAGAATTCATATTTTTGAAATGAAAAAAATTCAAATATACATGTATAAAAATATACTTATACATGCATCCCAACAAGCATTTCTTTAAACGTTTTCAAAAATAATTTAAAGTGAATTAGCTTGAACAAACGAGTTTTCAAAATTTTACTTATTTTGAGTTTTTTAATGAGTAAATTTTTGATGAAGTAAACAAAATATGAGTACTGGGCTGGCTGCTATTGGTGTTGAAATTATATCAAGTTTGTAAATTTTTTTTAATATACTCTTTTTCGTGAGAAATACGTAGTTGTCAGTTGGCATTATTTGCTTTTTTTGTCGCTTTTTGGTCACTAAGGGCTCATTTATATACCTATATCTGCGCACTTAGCACAAATCGGGAATGCTATTCTGCAGGGTTCTTAAAACAATAAAAATTTTATAATACTAATGGAAAACAAAAGCTTACTTTTTCATTTGGAGCACGAAATAGCCTAATGTACAATATTGATAGAAGCAAGACGGCTTGTTGAAATCTACATATATTTACGCCCCCTTTTTTACAAAAATTTAACGACAGCCTTGAGATTTTGTCTCCTCTCGTTGTATATCTGTACTGTAATGTTTGACAGGCTGCACAGTTCAGTAGTAGTGATATAGAAGTATGACATATATGGGATCACTTGATTTTTTATTGACTATCGCTGTCTCATTCTGTATCTCTTTCTATCACCCGCTGAAGATAGCCGGCCCAGTGCGCCGCCATATTGAACACCCTGTCAAAACGCTTAAAAGCAGCATCCTGTCAGGCATTTAACGGATAAGATATCACACAGGTTTTATCCACAATGCTGGGTGGGTCCGACACCGGTTTGGGGATCAAAACTAAATGCGCCCAGAACACCTTTCTGCATTAGTGTGTGGCAAAAAACAACAACCACATGAAAATTTGAACCGATTTTTTTCTTACATCTTTTGACAGAAATAAAAATTTATATTTTAGCTTCCGGATTCTAAAAACGGAGGTCGAGACGCGTCTTTTGATAATTTTTGATAAAGATGAGGTGGTGCACCGTCTTGTAAAACGTTACCAGGCTTATAATTGAAAATATCGAATTCATTGTTTCTCAGACAAACAACTGTGTCCTTAATTTTCCGGGCGGAAAGGGAACAACCTAAACATATTTAGCACGTAACACTCGTCCGTCCATACTTACGAAGGAATCGATTGCACATGGCGCCCGTCCTCTAGCGTGGTCCCCACCACAACAAGTTTACGCACAACAAGATTATCTTCATTTATGTACTCCATGATGGAATTATAGAAGGTGGCGCATTGCGCATGTAAGCATTAGTTCAGCTGTTTTTTATAGGCAATTTTTACGTCATTTTCCTTCAGCTCTTGTTTTTTTCTCTCTTTCTTTCATTCGCTGAAGCAGTAAATTGTGACGTAGATGCGCAGAACGAAGCAATTTTAAACTCGTGAATGCACAATCTCTGTGTGTGATTTGTGATGTACTCGACTTCTAATCGTTAATGGCCGAGCCATTTCCATATTTCCTCTTGCCCATTCACTTACAAAATTTCGCGAAGCACTGTTATAAACATTCTCATTATAGAAGAAAAATACTTGCTAACATATATTGTGTCATACTAATTTGTTAAAGTGCAGTTTTTAACAGTGAAAAATGTTAGAAAAGTGCCAATAAGTTCGAAAAATAATTTCCCTTGCAAAGTGTGGAAGCACCCTTAAGCGACAATTAAGCGGCAGTTAAAGCCAAATTAAACTTCCTTAACCCTAACGCCATAGTCGTAACCTTACCCATATCC
Source organism: Eurosta solidaginis (assembly GCF_040869045.1). Classification (NCBI taxonomy): domain Eukaryota; kingdom Metazoa; phylum Arthropoda; class Insecta; order Diptera; family Tephritidae; genus Eurosta; species Eurosta solidaginis. Next base: position 5,511,461 of record NC_090319.1, read on the forward strand.
ATAACCATCTCAATGTGATCGATTAATGGTGCCTTAACCTAAAAATCGTGAAAAATTCATAAAAATTAAGAAAACGCAAAAAATTACAAACATATTCCACAAAAAATAAATCTCTTAAGTCATAACGTATCCAAACCAATGAAGAAAATCTACAAAAAGATATTAAATTCACCAACTCAAATATTTTTAGGTTATGGATATGGCGAGGAACCAAAAACCAATTGATTGGCTATGTCGTTAGCGTTATGGTATGGCACAATTAATCGATTACATTCCTTTCCATAAGGTAGGTTCGATCAGCTTATTTATTTGGTTATGGCTTTATGGTTATAAGTCACCATTAATTCGCCCTTTACCCACCGACGTGTGCCGTACGTACGGACGTTTGTCGTACGAAACACGGTTGACCGAACCTCCAAGCCCGTAGGAATCAATGTGTGCGTCTGTGTACATGTCCATAACATATTTGTGTGTGTATTGTTTACAGCAAAGCACTGTTGCCATTGATCAGTTTGCATGCATGCTTATGCAAACATCAACTTTTTGTAATTACAATTTTTCATTGTGCAAATGGTAGAAACAAATACTGAATAAGAATTTCTAGTTCATTTATTTGTAACCTCCAATTTCATATAATAATTTTAGGATAATTCAACAAAATTTTAAACAATCATTAGGCCTTTTTGTATAATAACCGCAATTGGTCCAAACATAGCACACAAAATGTTTAATAGGCAACTCTGTCTTGTGAGAGAGCGATCATTACATGCATGCTTATGCAAACATCAACTTTTTCCAATTTAATTTTTGATGTTGTAAAAGGCTGGAATTAATATTAAATAAATATAAATAGATTACATATTTATAATCTGCACTTTACATAATTATTTTCACAATTTTTTAAAATTTAATTAGGTGTTTTTGCATGAAACTGCGCACAAAAGTTTACTAGGCAACTCTGTCTAGTGAGAGAGCGAACAGCTGACACGTTCTTACGGAAAAAATCAAAATTGTTTTGATTTCTACGTTCCGGGCTACGTACTTACGGGCGTTGCACGTCGGTGAGTTTTCGTTTACATTGCACACTCATAAGATAGGTCGTGTCAGCTGACACGTTTTTGGTACGTACGTTCGTGAGTATAACTGCCGCATTAAGCTGCAACCGTGTTAACTTTTATATTGACAGTCAAGCAGCAATTACGGCAATAATCTCGCATAGCACAACATCTAAATGCGTGTTAGAGTGTAAGCAGTCTCTGGAGGGAATCGGGACAGGGAGAAGCATACATCTATATTGGGTCCCAGGGCATATGGTAATAGATGGGAATGAAAAAGCGGACGAACTAGCTAAAAAGGGTGCATCCCTTGAAGCTTGTTCCGTAGACGTCCCAATTATACTGGGCGAGATTAAGCGAAGGCGAGAGGTGCACATGATCGACCAAGCGGAAAAGGCGTGGGTTCAAGCGCGGGGCTGTAAAGTGTCGAAGATTATGTGTAGGTCTTACAACATTAGACTAACAAAGTTTCTTCTATCATTAAAAAGAGAGGACTGTAGACTCATGACGGGTATTCTGACTGGACACTGCCTTCTGGCGTCACATGCCTTTAAATTAGGCTTGGTCAGTGATATCAGATGTAGGAAGTGCGGGTTGGAGGAGGAAACGATCGAGCACGTTCTGTGGTCGTGCCCTGCATTTGACAGGCTAAGACTCCAGCTATTAGGAGTGATACAGCTGTCAGATCTAGAAGCAGCAAGTGGCTTAAGTCCTAGCAAGCTTCTAGTAGTTACCAAGAGGACGGAGTTATTTTATAACATAGGTCCTGGTTTTTGATAGGGTTTTTCAGTTTGGTCGTTAAAACAAACTTCTGATAACACTACGGACTCAATCAGTCTATGTGAGGTCCTCATGGACCGGCCAGTTCAACCTAACCTAACCTAGCAATCGCCCCGGTAATAAAGTATCACAATTTGTTAATTAAAATTATCCAAAACATATGGAATTTAAAGAGAGATGTAATTAAGTGCTCGATTGAAAGTAAATAAGGATATTTCTTTGTAATTTTACGATAAAAATTTTATGAAGTTTTCGTTAGCAGCTACTACACTTTTCTTGGACCTAAGAAGTACAATAGTGCCAAATTGCACCCACAAAAAAAACGAACAAGAACAAGCATTTTGTCAGGTGAGCGTGGCTGTGTATGTGCGTGCTGCTACATATCCTACTTGTCAGAGCTGAAAAACTGTGCAATCATTTGAAATTTTAAATCATTGATTTAAGAATGCTTTCTCTTCATTCATTCATTCCTTGCTAAGGAATGTGGCTTAAAAGTTAACCCATTCTTCATTCAGTAGTGGAAAAAATAATAGTTTAAAAAAAACTAAAAAAAACACGCTTTTATAGCTAACCGAACTAAAAAATAGAAAATAATTTTCTATTAAAAAGAGTTTATATGACAGTAGTAGAAGTTTAAACAATCATTTATAGTTAATCACCTCAATATAAAATTATAATAAAATTTAAGTTATTAACAGAATAATTTAATTCAGATTAAAAAGCGTGGGGTGCATTTGACTATATTTCATTTCTTTCCTCTCAGATAGTTGCTAATAGAATGATTGTAACATTCAATATCAAGCACCCCACGCTTTTTATTGTGAATTAAATTATTCTGTTAATAACTTAAATTTTATTATAATTTTATTTTGAGGTGATTAACTATAAATGATTGTTTGACTTTCTACTACTGTTATATAAACTCTTTTCAATTGAAAGTTATTTTCTATTTTTTAGTTCGGTTAGCTACAAAAGCGTGTTTTTTTAGTTTTTTTAAACTATTATTTATTTTTAATTTTTTAGTTCAAGTAATTTTAAAAGTTTTAGTCGATAGTGATGAAACCTCGAAACGCCAGCGCCAAAGGGGCCAAGACGCAGGGAGGCTGGACGCGGTCTTTCACCGCAATTACCAAGGGTCGGCAGACCATTGGCATTATAGACGAGAGCAGCGAAGATGGCAGGATCCCGGAACAACAGCGGAAGTGGATCGAGGCCGCGTTCGCTACGGTGGCCGTTAAGGTTAAGAAAGACAACCCTGATCCACCGCCATCTTACACCGATTCAGGGTGGTTCCATGGCAATGTTAAGCTAATTGCCTGTGTCGACGCCAGGTCGGTAAACCTCTATAGGGCCGCCGTCACGCTGATAGGGGTGGTATATCCGGGCGCGCCTCAAGGTAGTGGAGGCGCGTGATATCCCCTCATGATCAAGGGCTAGAGCCTGGTTTCCAGTGACGCCAACGGACCCAGCTGACATCCTGTAGCTGCTCCAGGAGTACAACCCGCCACAGGTTTGGAAGTCAACCCGGATAAAACCGAGATTGTCCTCTTCACGAGGATGTACAAAGTACCAAATCTTAAATCGCCAAGAATTGGGGGTACGTTCTTAGCGCTTTGCGATCAAGTCAAGTATTTGGGAGTCATTCTGGATAGGAAGCTATTATGGAGTACCATATAGTAGAGCGATCCAAGAAGGCAGCAGCAGAGCTGTTCACCTGCAAGAGGGCAATTGGCACCTCCTGGGGATTCTCCCCTAAGGTGACCTACTGGATTTACACAGCCATTGTGAGCCCTATTCTTCTTTATGGTGCCTTGGTCTGGTGGCCTGCACTAGCTAAAAGCACCTATCCTAAAATGCTTCAAAAGGTGCAACGGAGTTCGGAGCTCTGCATTACCGGGGCTCTCGGCTCCACTCCAGATTCCATTACATACATACATGGATACATAGATACACAGATAGATACAGGCTAAGCTAATAAAAGCGTGTTAAAAAGGGCTCCAGTATGCTCTTTCGTAGATGTGGCATGCATCCACTCCTATCATTAATAAAGGAATGCGTTTTTCGCATTATGTGCAAGGTTTCAAATCTATGGCCATTTGGGGTGGTCACAAGTTCAATTGACCTTAATGCCGTTAACCGTATGTCACCCCACCATCACATTATTGCATTGTCATCGAGCCTTGGTACGTGTGCAAAGTTTCAATCAAACTTATGGCCATTCAAAGTGGTAATAAGGCCAATTGACCTTATGGCCGTTGACCTTATGTCACCACTCCATCACATTAATGCATTGTCATCGGTCCTTGATACGTATGCAAAGTTTCAATCAAACTTATGGCCATTCAAAGTGGTAATATGGCCAATTGACCTTATGGCCGTTGACCTTATGTCACCGCACCATCACATTAATGCATTGTTATCGAGCCTTGATACATGTGCAAAGTTTCAATCAAACGTATGGCCATTCAAATTGGTAATAAGGCCAATTGACCTTATGGCCGTTGACCTTATGTCACCACACCATCACATTAATACATTGTTATCGAGCCTTGATACATGTGCAAAGTTTCAATCAAACATATGGCCATTCAAATTGGTAATAAGGCCAATTGACCTTATGGCCGTTGACCTTATGTCACCACACCATCACATTAATGCATTGTCATCGAGCCTTGATACGTGTACAAAGTTTCAATCAAACTTATGGCCATTCAAAGTGGTAATATGGCCAATTGACCTTATGGCCGTTGACCTTATGTCACCGCACCATCACCTTAATGCATTGTTATCTAGCCTTGATACATGTGCAAAGTTTCAATCAAACATATGTTCATTCAAATTGGTAATAAGGTCAATTGACCTTATGGCCGTTGAATGTCACCACACCATCACATTAAGGCATTGTCATCGGTCCTTGATACGTATGCAAAGTTTCAAATTAATCAGACTTCTATAAACCGGTGAAAATTAAGCTCAAAGATTCCGTTACATACAGGCCAAGCTAATAAAAGCGTGTTAAAAAAGAATGCACTCCTTCACTCATTCGAAGAAAGAATGCAGTAATTGAATGAAACACAAAAATTTTTCAACACAGAATAAGCATTCAAATGAATTCAGCCTTTGCTGAGTGTGCACACACTTTTCTAGTACCAATCAATTATGAAAAATATCGTACATGCACAAAACCCTCTCAAATATCACATGGTTGTATTTATTTAAAACCACTTCAAAATACCAACGCAAAAATTTAATTATTGTCCGTGACGACCAGCTTTTTCCATATTTAAATGACAATAAAGTACGAAAAAGTTAACTGGAAAAGTATTCATATTGAAATTTTCCTAAAAATTTAATAATAAAAAAACCAAATTACAAATATTTCAACATCTCTGTTCCGAAAATTGTCATCGTTCTAAATAAGTGTTGCCAATGTGCCATATAAAAGGCTTGCATAAAAAAGTACTAGCCAACATTTGCACGTCCTCAATTGGTGAATAAACAATTGAAGAAAAGGCAATCTATATATATAAAAAGAAGTGTACATTTTGATTGTCACTCCATAACTCGAGAACGGATAGAAAGATTGCCATGAAATTTTTAAGAAAGATACAGAGAGGAGAGATGATGGTTAGTTGATTTTGAAATCCCAGATCGGTTTAGCCATTCTTGAGTTATGATTTTTTTTTAGAAAAAATTCAAAATTTGAAAATTTGGTATATAAATTTGCCTATATTAGTATTTACGATCCTTTTTTCCGGGAAGTTAACCAGGGACGGACTGGTACTCGGATTAGAATACATACCACCCTCTGGGACAGGCAATAAGGGATGAAGAAGAATGAGAAGAAGGTGAGAGAAGAGAAAAGAGAGAAGTAGAAGGATACTGAGAAAGAAATATAATGAGACGAATATGGATATAGATGAAGCGAAAAAGACGGAAGGAGGAGTGAATAAAAGGATCAGGAAAAAGTGAAGATGGGTGGGGGAGGGCAGAATTAGACGGAAAAAGCTTATTAAAAAATGCATATAGGCCAAATTTAGGGCAGAACAACGTCTGCCAGGTCTGCTAGTACGAGTTCAAAATTGCTTCGTTCTGCGCATCTACGACACGCTTGACTGCTTGAGCAAGTGAAAGAAAGAGAGAAAAAAACAAGAGCTAAAGGAAAATGACGTAAAAATTGCCCATAAAAAACAGCTGATCTTTTGTTTACATGCGCAATGCGCAATCTTGTGTGTGTGATTTGTGGTCCACACCAATCACCTACCCAGATTGCATTCACGAGTTCAAAATTGCTTTGTTCTGCGAAAAAACGTCATACTTGACTCTTGAGCGAATAAAAAAAGAGCGAGAAAAAAAAGAGCTAAATGAAAAGAGGCAATTCAGACGTCATAAAAAACAGCCGATCTAATGTTTACATACGCCATGCGCAAGATTCTGTGTGATTTGTGAGATGTCGATACTAGCGACTCATCTCTACAGCGCACTATGGGGTAAATTGATAAAGTTTGCCTCAATATCAAAGTTTTCAGCAATGCTAAATCTATCGAACAAATTATGCTTGAAAGCCAAATTTTTGCCGAGGAAAATGGGATATTGAACAAAAGTTTCAAAACTAAACATTGAAAAACATCTCTTAAAAAAAAATTTTGTATTATTTAACGTTTTTTAATTATTAAAAATAAACCAACAAATTTGTTCCCGTAAAATTAAATCTTTTTATAGATTTTGAGTTTTTGTACTACAGCATTTCCCATTGTAAATGAGAAAGCGTCAATTGTCAATGCCAAGCGGTTTATGGATATGAGAATAGTCACATATAAATGAGAAATCGTCAATTGAAAATTCGAATGCGTCAATTGTAATTGAGGATAGTCAGTTGTAAATAAGAAGAGTCAAGTGTAAATGCGAAAGCGTCACATGGAAATGCTAATAACACTTGATGGGAAAAAGCCTATGTTTCGACTGACCTATCTTGGAGTGAGAGAGCATTTCTATGCAACGACGTTGACTGCTGGAATGCTCTCCTGCAGTCTCAGTTCAGTTGCTGATTTCTTCGCTCCATACACCGACTCATCTACATAAATATAAGAGGTGTTGCTCTACATACATCATACGGTTGTCAAAGGTATGGTCATCTGTCCCTGCACCTACTTTTTTTACTTTTCCCCAGAGAGTCTGGATGGGGATCAGCAAAAGCGAGCACAGTGCTAAATGTAGCACTCCCGTTTGGCCATTTTAAGTATCAGCTAACGCTGAATCGATTCTCGAATGCTTGGCCCACAAAAACTAGGTGGTTTAAATCGTTCGTCTACTCCTCCGATCGCTGACGAAGTGACCCTACTGAAGCAACACATGCACTCATGCCACAAGTCGGTCGATGGACGACACTGCTATCGCGCCGAAAAAATGGCGTTTTCGCATATTTAGTTAACGCTTTCTTATTTAGACCTGGCTATTATCATTTCCATAATTTGCTTTCGCATTTACATCTGACGCTTTCTCATTTACAATGGACTATTTTCATTTCCTTGCATGCGGAGATGACTTCTTAAGCCCCTGGGAGGTGGGGCTTCTTCAATGCCCAGGTTTCTGGGTATTGAACAGAAACTGTCTTCAGCATTTCATTTCTCTTCCTAATGGGGAGTACTCCCACTTCACTGTGTAGGTGGTGTTCTGGGGACATAAGAAGACAGCCCTTAGCGATTCTGGGAGCAGTGTTTTGGCAGGCCTGTATTTTCTTCCAGTGAGTAACCTTTAGGCTTGACGACCATATTGAGGACGCATAGCATGCAAGCGGGCGGCCAATTTGTAAGTGACAATGAGCGTCTCCTTGTCTTTACCCCAAGTGCTGCCGATAAGAGATTTGAGGATTTTATTATGGATATGGATTTTAGGTACAATTGCGGTTGCATGCTCACCAAAATGTAGATCCTGATCGACCGCCACAACCAGTATTTTTGGGTATAAGGCAGTCGGTAGCGTTATGCCGTTGACGAGGATGTCCGATATGGTCGAAATTTTCCGTGCCCATGTTGTAAATAAGGTCGCCAATGATTTATTCAGTGACAATGTCAGGTTTCGCGAGGCGAAAAACCGGAGAGATCAGGCAGTACTGTTTTGTGGTGGGGTTTTTGCATGGGCGGATCCAGAGAGGCATTTTGAAGTGGGAAACTTCACGAAAAAAAAATCCGATATTTTCGCTTGCCACTATCGACTTGATCGGTGGTAGCTCCTAGCGATTTTTTTGATATCCTATCAACCAAAAAAAATCAGTAGTCTCAAACCAAAAAAAAAAAGTTAATGTTAGCATTGCTCATCCATTCATCGGTCTATCCGTCAGCCTATTTGTCCGAGGGGTCATCATCACACGTTTATAACATACTAGTTCTTCATATAAGTCGCATATGCAATATAATTCAGTGATAGTTCAATATTTAACGACAGCGGATTAACGATAACTCAGTATTCAAATATACAATGCTAAAATGTTATATGGTCAACTTCGTAAGTTGACTTAAAAACCGTTTAAACTATTTTGGAAAACGCGCGGTGCAACGCTTACTTAGGCCGCTCGAACCATTTGAAGATCTTTGAATCGACTGCAAGAACGGTCGAAGATGTTGTAATGAAATTTAATATCCACCCTTCCTTCCTGTTCAAAATAAAACGCTATGGACAAGAATCACAAAATCGATTGATTACTACACCCACTTCCCAACATTTTTTGAACATTTTTATCAAAAAATAATAAAATATGATTAAAAACGTTCAAATTTAAAAGTATTTTCTATTCGTAAATTAATATATCGTAGGGAGAAAAATGTACCCTAAATGTGGTTAGTTATTCTTGAATAATTATTTAGATTCATATTTCGGAACGCTTTTCATTCATAATTGATATAATTGTAAAATTGAACTTTGAATTGTTTTAGAGTAATATCTTTTCACAGTCATTTTCTGATCATATTCGTGAACATATTTCAATCGTTTTGGTTGAGATTTTTTAATGATTTTCGAATACGATTACTTATTATGCACCATAGGTTCCTCGCAAACAAACTTGACCGATATACACCTGCGACTACAACATCCAACATCAGCTACATATGATCGCCAACATCTTAAAATATGATATGGTACGGGATGTTGAAGCCATATCCAGGTACATATGTCAAGAGAGCTTCACTTACATGGTTCAAATAGTTCACAACCTTTGTATTTTCTAAAGATTGGATTTGTATTTTCTGGGAAGCCGAAGGTGGAGAAATAGTTGGGGACATTTTCTGTTACGAGCAGTATTTACATTATTTCTTATATTGAAGAATATCTTTTGTATAAATAATAAAAAAAAATTTAAATATACACAAAATAAGATCTTTAATGAAAAGTAAAATTTTAACAAGTATTTCATATTCATTATTCAGTCAACAAAGATAGTCAGAGGGATTCAGAAAGCTGAATGAAAAATGATTAAACATTTTTGATCACCTAAATCAAACGCATTTGATTAAAATATGATTCCAAAATGTGATTGAAAAACTATATTCAGTTTTTGGTCATCAAAAGTATTCATATTTGATTATTTCTTATGTTCAGTTGTATGATAACTCATTTTTAGTCAGCAAGAGTAATCAAATTGTATTGATATGTAGGGAAATTCAAAATTTAACCACCTAAATGCTGAGTGGATTTCTATATAAAAATGATAAATTCACATAAAGAACACGCATACAAATGCGAGAACTAAAGCCTTATCCACTCAGCATTTAGGTGATTAAATTTTGAATTTCCCTACATATCAATACAATTTGATTACTCTTTCTGACTAAATAATGAGTTCTCATACAATTGAACAAAAGAAATAATCAAATATGAATACTTTTCATGATCAAAAACTGAATATTGTTTTTCAATCACATTTTGGAATCATATTTTAATCAAATGTGTTTACTTTAGGTGATCAAAAATTTATAATAATTTTTCAATCAGCTTTCTGAATACTTTCCGACTATCTTTGTTGACAGAACAATAAATTTTATACTTGTTAAAATTTTCCTTTTCATTGAAAATCTTTTTTTTTGCACGTGCACACATTTTTTCAATCATGAAGTTAGAAAAAATATATAAAATTTTTTTTATTTATACAAAAGATATTGTAAATACTGCTCCTAACAAAAGATGTCCCCAACATTTTCTCCACCATCGGCTTCCCAGAAAATACAAATTATACCATTAGACAATACAAAGGTTGTGAACTATTTGTACCCCAGGTAAGTGAAACTATTTTGACATATGTACCTGGATATGTCTTCAACATCCCGTACCGTGTGGTATTTTATTTAAGATATTTACGATCATAGCTGATGTTGGATGTTGTAGCAAAGAGGATAAATATAATAAGAGCCGTCACTTAGGCATTTACTCGATGTAAACTGTGAGGTAGTCGCTACTTTTGTTTTATGAGGGACAGTTTTGAATTGCCTCCCATTTATCCATGCGGTGTTGTCACTTTATGCAAACGTGTTTTTTGGAAAGAGAATTAAATAATTAATTAAATACAGTCGGAAAAATAAACACAAATACCCTATGAAAATGTACAGAAGACATTTATAAACATCTCGCCCAAAAAAAAAAAAATAGCGACTACCTCACAGTTTACACGAGTAAATGCCTAAAAAAGAACGAGTGACGGGTCTTATAATATTTATCCTCTTTGGTCGCAGGTGTATATCGGTCAAGTTTGTTTGCGAGTGACCTGTGGTTCAAATAGCTCACTTCCGCATGCTTTCTTCCCTTGATGAAATAAGATTATTATGTAGTTGAATGAGATATGAAGAATAAATGCATCATAATCGCATTCAAAAATTATTCAAAAATCTCAACCAAAACGGTTGAAATATGTTCACGAATATGATCAGAAAATGACTGTGAATAGCAGTCAAATATTACTCTAAAACAATTAAAGCCCAATTTTACAATGATATCAAATATGAACAAAAAGCGTTTCGAAATATGAATCGTAAATGATTATTCAAGAATAATCACATTTATGGTACATTTTTCTCCCGACGTTAATTTTCGAACAGAAAATGCTTTTAAATTTGAACGTTTTTAATCATTTTGGGGTATGATATTTGAATATTTTTGATTAAAATTTAAAAAAAATGCTGGCTGGGTAACCACTTCTTCCAATGTATTTGGCGATGAAAAATTTTATATTGCTCATAAAAATACATTTACACAGCGATTTCAGATATTAATTAATGGTGTAAGGATGATCGTAATGTTGTCATACCCAGGTCTAAGTTTAAACATTGAAAGATCTATAAAGCTACATTGCTGTCACCCGATTGAAAAATACGGCACAGAGTAAAAAAAAAAATTTCAAATCTTACCAAAAATTCTCCGAAAGACAGATGGCCAGCCTTGAGGTCAAATTTCTGTCAGAACGAAAAAGCGACCTCGTCACCAACTTTCAGAGAGTGCTTAGATTCTAGAGGCAAGTATTATATGTCGTCTTAAACGGAAGCAGCGGTGAAGCACCCTCCTCATGCCCTCTTCAACGAAAGCAGCAGATGATAATGTTCCACCCGATCTTCATAATGAGCCAGAGCCGCACAAAGGGCTTAACCGACATTATTTTTCGTTTTTTGATGGAAACCGAAAGGCCATTACCATATGCACCAGCTCCAAAATCAAAATCCTACGATATACCGATACGAAGTTATACCTAGATAAGGCAATTTTGGCTCAAGTGCACAAAACACTTTGTTTATATTTTTTGTGCTAGCAATGTGTATATTAAGCTTTTTTCCGAAAAAATTTTGTCGTTTTAATACAAAAGTTTTTACATTTTGGTGTGCTTTAGGGTGGGTCGATTTGTATGGACGAAAGTTAACCGATATCGCGCCATCGATTTTTCGATAGGATTTGGGCTAAGGAAAAAAAGTTCCACTAGGCATACCCAAAAAAATAATTTTCGAGCCTCCGAAATTTATTTTTTTTTGAAATTTTTTCGACTTTGACTTTTAAGGTTTTTTTCATGACCTATTAAAAAAATTTTAATATATATACCCTGTCCGACCCAAAAATGTCCGCTAAAAAAGTTGTCCACGTACCACGACTTAAAACATAACTCTTTTATCACAGATACATTACCAGATACTGATGTAGAAGACGGTTAGTTAAGTTGTAAATTAAAAATATTTGTTAATCAGCCTGCATCTTTAAATCTGAATAAATATGAATTGCGTCTTGAAATCGGAATAAAAACATTGATCTGCATCCCCAAACACTGTTTTTAATGTTTTCAAATGTGTATTTTAAATATTTTAATTTTGGCTTAACCGACACTTTCAAGTAATGAAGTATTTTTTTTGGAAAGCATAAAGGGCGTAAGCGACAAATGCGCAATTATTATTAAATAAATGCAAAAAACTCCCACATCAGTATACGTCAATTATGTAGTCTTATATACACACCAAGTTTCAACTTATCTAAATTAATCGCAATATTAATACAAACAAGTAAAGGTGTCTACGTTCGGGTGTAACCGAACATTATATACTCAGCGTGAGCTTCAATTGTACATTTCATTTCAGATAAATTACTTTTCTACGTAACACGTGGCACCGTCCGTTTAAAAAAAATGTCTCCCCATTTCCTCTTACAATAAAACTTGATAAGTGAAATATCATTGATTCAAAACTATTTTTTGCTAAGTTATATGTTATTATTCTAGTCTACGACCCTTTTAAACTTGTTTTATATCTAAGTTGCCGTGGTGTTTAACCGACCCCGTCCATTTTTACTAGAAAAATTTTCTGCTATAAGGAAAATGTGTGTACACAATTCCATTACGATATGTTAATTTTTCTTCGAGTTATGGCTCCTGAAACATAGAAAATTGCTTAGTCTTAAAAGGGGCGGTGCCCCACCCATTTTAAAAAATTTTAGTGTTTTCCAATTTAATGTTATAATTCATTTTAGTAAGTAAAATTCTATTGATACAAAGCTCTTTTTCGCTAAGATATAGCTTATTATTTTCGTCTACGACTCTTTTAAAAATCTTTTATATTAAAGTGGGCGTGGTCTTTAACCGATCTCGTCCATTTTTTCTAGAAATATTTCCTGCTATAGGGAAAATTTATGTACCCAATTTTATTACGATCCATTAATTTTTCTTTGAGTTATGGCTCCCGAAACATAGAAAATTGCTTAGTCATAAAAGGGACGGTGCCACGCCCATTTATTAAATTTGCAGTTTTTCCTATTTATTGTTATAAATTCACTTGGGAAATAAAATACCATTGATATAAAGCTCTTTTTTGCAAAGATATAGCTTATTTTATTCGTCCACGACCCTTTTAAAAATCTTTTATATAAAAGTGGGCGTGGTCCTTAACCGATTTCGTTAATTTTTCTTCAAAACTTTCCTTGTAGTAAAGGCAACCTCTCTGCCGAATTTTGTTACGATATGTTTAACGATATTTGATTTGTGATTAATAATATTTGTAAAATTGATTTTATCACAAGTGGGCGGTAACAAGCCCATTTTAAAAAAAATTTTCAAATTTTTATCAGGAGACTCAATATCAGTCCACACGTAAAATTTCAACATTCTAGGTGTATCATTTACTAAATAATCAGGTTTTTTGTGTTTTCCAAAATGTCATATATATAAAAAGTGGGCGTGGTTATCATCCGATTTCGCTCATTTTCAATACCAATCTATTCTGAGTCCAGATAAGCTCGTGTACCAAATTTGGTGAAGGTATCTCAATATTTACTCAAGTTATCGTGTTAGCGGACAGACGGACGGACGGACCGACATGGCTTAATCAAATTTTTTTTCGATACTGATGATTTTGATATGTGGAAGTCTATATCTATCTCGATCCATTTACACCGGTACAACCAACCGTTATCCATAGTTAATAAACTGTGTGCAAAGCACGCTGAGTATAAAAAGCGTCTACTGAACGATTTTGTTTATGTCGGTTAAGCTCTTTGTGCGGTTATGGCTCGACAATATTACTGCTGGAGCATTCCACGGTTGGTACGGGACAAATCTTTCACACTTTTTTTATTTTTAGACCTTAACTAAAGAAAAACTAACTTTTTCAGACAAACTAGTAAGTGCATTAATGTTGTGGTAAAATGTAAAAATAGAGGCATGATCTTGAAATATTTGTGCATGTGTGTGAAAAATCCCAAATAAGCGTTTTCGGAACAGCGCACTCACTGAATTTTTTAGTTAAAGTCGGTCAGGTGAAATTTCAGAAACTATTAATATTTGAAAAAAAAAAAAAACAACTAACGAAATATTGGGGCAATGTTTGTAAAAATAACAAAAAACTTATAATAGATGTATTCGAAAATAGAGTTTTGTTTAAAAATTAAGATGTTTGTACGGGACACGTACAAAATTCAGTTTTTAATTTGTGATTTTTCTCTTATACTATATAGAAAAATTGGTTGGGTTAGGCTGAACTGGCTGGTCCATGAGGGCCTCACATAGACGAATGAGTCCGTAGTGTTACCAGAAGTTTATTTAACGACCAAACTGAAAAACCCTATCAAAAACCATTACCTAGGTTATAAAATAACTCCGCCCTCTTGGCAAATACTAGGAGCTTTCTAGAACTTATGCCACTTCCTGCTTCTAGATATGACAGCTGTATCACTCCCAACAGCTGGAGTCTCAGCCTGGTAAGCCTCTAACGCGCACTTCCTACATCTGCTGTCACTGACCAAGCCTAATTTAAAGGTATGTGACGCCAGAAGGCAGTGTCCAGTCAGAATACCCGTCATGAGTCCACAGTAGGGCTGTGAACTGCATCCGGATTTTTCAACTATCCGAATAAACCGGATATTCGAATAACCGGATAGCTAAGCAAAAAATTCGACTATCCGGATATCCGGATTCATAAATGGGAAATCCGGATATCCGCTAATACGTAAACGGATAATCCGGATATCCGTATGTCCGGATACTGGAATATATAAATTGAATATCTCCATATCAGAATTGAACGAAGCAAACATCGAAAAATTATTCACATAATATGTTTGTAGATTATTAAATTAACGTCAAAAATTAAAAAGCTACAATTTTACAAACAAGTGAAAATAAGAACAGTGCCATTTATTTATATTGTGAAAAAACGCTGTTAATTGATTTAAATGCTCCACGAATTTATTGTTATTCATGTTAATAAACATATATGGTACATCAATTTGTTGCTTTCACTGGATATTCAAAAATAGGGTTATTAGCAGGATCTTAATAAATCCGGATATCCGGATAGTTTCACAAACGAATATTAACCGGATATCCATCCCGTCCGGATTTTATCCGTGTCAACGGATATCCGTATGGATATCCGGATATTCGAATATGCGGATAGTCCCAGCCCTAATCCATAGTCCTCTCTTTTTAATTATAGAAGTAACTTTGTTAGTCTAAGGTTGTAAGATCTACACATAATCTTCGACACTTTACTGCCCCGTGCTGGAACCCACACCTTTCCCGCTTCGTCGATCATATACACCTCCCGCCTTCTCTTAATCTCGACCAATCTAATTCGGACGTCTACGGAGCAAGCTTCAAAGGATGCGCCCTTTTTAGCTTGTTCATTCCCATCTATTCCCATATGCCATGGGATCCAATATAGATGTATGCTTCTCCCTGTCCCGACTCTTTCCAGGGACTGCTTACACTCTAACATGCATTTAGATGCTGTTCTATGAGAGATTATTGTCTTAAATGATGCTTGACTGTCAATATAAAAGTTAACACGGGTGCAGCTTAAGCAATTCTCTTCCAGGGTTTCTAATGCTTTGGTTACGGCTAATATTTCCGATAGAGAATCAGGTAGTCTGTTCGTCTTGTGATTGATGACGCTATACTACTGTGGCCGTATGGTCGGCGCTTAAGCTGCCCGAGGCACCGAGCCTGGTTGCAGTTGTTAACGCTATGTTCGTTGCTACCAGGTGGAATGTGCACAATGGCATACAGTCCAGCCGTCGGGGTTGTTTTCAGGGCGCCCGTAATGCTAAGCATTGATAGTCTGCATACCCCCCCTAATTTTTATACTCAGCTGAGCAGAGCTCACATAGTACATTAATTTTGTTCGCGTAACGGTAATCCGTAACGGTATGAATTAATCGAGATAAATATAGACTTCTATATATCAAAATGATCTGGGCGAAAAAAGAAATTCATTTAGCCATGTCGTCCGTCTGTAAACACGATAACTTGAATAAATTTTGAGGAATCATAGTGAAATTTGGTATGTAAGTTCCTGGGCACTCATATCAGATCGCTATTTAAAATGAACGAAATCGGACTATTACCACGTCCACTTTTTCGATATCGAAAATTTCGAAAAGCCGAAAAAGTACGATAATTCATTATCAAAGACGGATAAAGCGATGAAATTTGGTATGTGGGTTGACCTTATGGCGTAGAATAGAAAATTAGTATTTTGGACAATGGGCGTGGCACCGGCCACTTTTAAAAGAAGGTAATTTAACAGTTTTGCAAGCTGTAATTTGGCAGTCGCTGAAGATATCATGATGAAATTTGGCAGGAACGTTACTCCTATTACTATATGAGTGCTAAATAAAAATTAGCAAAATCGGATGACGAACAGGCCCACTTTTGAAAAAAAATTTTAAAAGTCAAATTTTAACAAAAAATTTTATATTTACAGTATATATGTAAGTAAATTATGTCAACATTTAACTCCAGTAATGATATGGTGCAACAAAATTCAAAAATAAAAGAAAATATTAAAATGGGCGTGGTTCCGGCCTTTTTCATTTAATTTGTCTAGAATAATTTTAATGCCATAAGTCGAACAAAAAATTACCAACCCTTGTGAAATTTGGTAGGGGCATAGATTCTATGACGATAACTGTGTTCTGTTAAAATGGGCGAAATCGGTTGAAGCCACTCACAGTTTTTATACACAGTCGACCGTATGTCCTTCCTCTTGGCCGTTAACACGATAACTAGAGGAAAAATCGATATATCTATACTACAATAAGTTCACATACTTATCTGAGCTCACGTTATCTTGGTATTAAAAATTGTCGAAATCCGACTATGACCACGGCCACATTTTCGATATCGAAAATTTCGAAAAATTAAAAAATGCCATAATTCTGAACCAAATAGGAAAAAAGGGATGAAACATGGTGATTGAATTGGTTTTTAGTCGTAAAATATAACTTTGGAAAAAACTTTGTAAAATGGGTGTGACACCTACCATATTATTCATATTCATATTCATATTTATTGAGTCAATGGCAGAAACCTTACTGACTAGATATACAAGTATGCAAATTAACTTAAAACTAAGTAACTAAAATTAATTAATTTAAGGATGAGATAAATTTTGTCGATAGTAAGACTCAATCCGTAACTTAAACAAAGGACTGGGCATTGCAAAGTCAAGATTTAGCATTCTGGAAATTTTATTAAACTCTTCGAGACCTCTTGTGAGAGGGGCAAAGCTAAGGTAATTGGTTCTCAGAACTTCACCGTAGAATATATTATGAGAGCGTAGAGATCTACTAGGAACTAGAAAATTTAACTGCTCCAACAGAGCTGAGCAATCAATAGTACCAGAGATAATATCGTAAATAAACATTAAATGTTGTACTGAGCGTCTGACATGCAGTGGCATAACATTTATAAGCATGCACCTGTTTATATAAGGTGGTAGGGGATTAACAAAATGAAGGGGTAGGAGGGCGAATCGAATGAATTTACGTTGACCCCTTTCAATTCTAGTAGAGTATGTGCTGTAAATGGGATTCCATATGATAGAGGCGTACTCTAATTTAGATCGCACTAATGAATTATACAATATACTCCTAGTGTATGGGTCCTTAAAATCCATCGCATAACGCCGTAAAAAAGCTAGATTAGCATACGCTTTTGGTATAAGATAGTTAACATGGTTAACGAAAGTGAACGAAGAGTCGAAAATGACACCAAGATCACGAAATTCTTTGACCGAGGAGAGATATGTATTAGCGATATAGTATGTTGACGTAAGCGCACTTGTAGATCTAGAAAACGTGATATGCCAACATTTACTACTGTTAAGTCTCAGATGATTATTAAAAGCCCACACATTAAGAGCATCCAAATCTCTCTGTAGGAGCAATGCATCAGATACAGTGGTGATACGCCTAAACAGTTTTAAATCATCAGCATAAAGTAAATAATTTGAATGCTTTAAATATAAGCCGACGTCATTAATGAAGATAACAAATAAGATTGGACCGAGAATACTACCTTGTGGCACCCCAGAGGTTGCCAAGAACTCATACGACCTCATATTCTCGATTTCAACAAATAAAATTCGGTTTGTCAGGTATGACTTTAACCATGACAGAAAAGCTGATTGGAAACCAATGTACTCAAGTTTCTGAGAAGTATCTTGTGGGACACTGTATCAAACGCCTTAGAGAAATCTGTATATATAGTATCAACTTGATACCCATCCTTAAAAGCAGAAACACAGTATTGCGAAAAAACAGCTAAGTTTGTCACTGTTGAACGACACGCAACAAACCCATGCTGACATGGATCGATTATTCCTTTAACAGCAAAAGCCAGCTTCTCCTTTACTACTTTCTCAAACAGTTTTGAACAGGTTGATAGTTTAGAGATTGGCCTGTAGTTTGCTACCTCGCTCTTATTTCCAGACTTGAAGATTGGAGTAATAGAAGCCAATTTCCATCGATCAATGAAAACGCCAGTGGACAATGACACATTAAAGATATGGCACAACGGCACGCATAGCGAACTACTACATTTTTTAACCAAACAAGTAAGGAAGGTTAAGTTCGGGTGTAACCGAACATTACATACTCAGTTGAGAGCTATGGTGACAACATAAGGGAAAATAACCATGTAGGAAAATGAACCGAGGGAAACCCTGGAATGTGTTTGTATGACATGTGTATCAAATGAAAGGCATTAAAGAGTATTTTATGAGGGAGTGCGCCATAGTTCTATAGGTGGACGCCGTTTCGAGATATCGTCATAAAGGTGGACCAGGGGTGACTCTAGAATGCGTTTGTACGATATGGGTATTAAATGAAAGGTGTTAATGAGTATTTTAAAAGGGAGTAATCCTTAGTTCCATAGGTGGACGCCGTTTCGAGATATCGCCATAAAGGTGGACCAGGGGTGACCCTAGAATTTGTTTGTACAATATGGGCATCAAACGAATGGTGTTAATGAGTATTTTAAAAGGGAGTGGGCCTTAGTTCTATAGGTGGACGCCGTTTCGAGATATCGCCATAAAGGTGGACCAGGGGTGACCCTAGAATTTGTTTGTACAATATGGGTATCAAAAGAAAGGTGTTAATGAGTATTTTAAAAGGGTGTGGGGCTTAGTTCTATAGGTGGACACCTTTTCGGAATATCGCCACAAAGGTGGACCAGGGGTGACTCTAGAATGTGTTTGTACGATATGGGTATCAAATTAAAGGTATTAATGAGGGTTTTAAAAGGGAGTGGTGGTTGTTGTATAGGTGGTCGCATTTTCGAGATATCGCCATAAAGGTGGACCAGGGGTGACCCTAGAATTTGTTTGTACAATATGGGTATCAAAAGAAAGGTGTTAATGAGTATTTTAAAAGGGTGTGGGGCTTAGTTCTATAGGTGGACGCCTTTTCGAGATATCGCCATAAAGGTGGACCAGGGGTGACTCTAGAATGAGTTCGTACGATATGGTAAAGGTATTAATGAGAGTTTTAAAAGGGAGTGGTGGTAGTTGTATATGTGAAGGCGTTTTCCAGATATCGACCAAAATGTGGACTAGGGTGACCCAGAACATTATCGGTGGGATACCGCTAATTTATTTATATATGTAATACCTGGCAAGATTTTAAGGGTGTTTTATTTCGCCCTGCAGAACTTTTTCATTTTCTTCTACTTAATATGGTAGGTGTCACAACCATTTTATAAAGTTTTTTCTAAAGTAATATTTCGCGTCAATAAAACAATCCAATTACCTTACCATGTTTCATCCCTTTTTTCGTATTTGGTATAGAATTATGGCATTTTTTTCATTTTTCGCAATTTTCGATATCGAAAAAGTGGGCGTGGTCATAGTCGGATTTCGTTCATTTTTCATACCAAGGTAAAGTGGGTTCAGATAAGTACGTGAACTGAGTTTAGTAAAGATATATCGATTTTTGCTCAAGTTATCGTGTTAACGGCTATGCGGAAGGACAGACGGACGACTGTGTATAAAAACTGGGCGTGGCATCAACCGATTTTGCCCATTTTCACAGAAAACAGTTAACGCCATAAAATCTATGCCCCTACCAAATTTCAAAAGGATTGGTTAATTTTTGTTCGATTTATGGCATTAAAAGTATCCTAGACAAATTAAATGAAAAAGGGCGGAGCCACGCCCATTTTTAAATTTTCTTTTATTTTTGTATTTTGTTGCACCATATCATTACTGGAGTTGAATCTTGACATAATTTACTTATATACTGTAAAGATATTAAATTTTTTGTTAAAATTTTACTTTAAAAAATTTTTTTTTTAAAAGTGGGCGTGGTCCTTCTCCGATTTTGCTAATTTTTATTAAGCGTACATACAGTAATAAGAGTAACGTTCCTGCCAAATTTCATCATGATATCTTCAACGACTGCCAAATTACAGCTTGCAAAAGTTTTAAATTACCTTCTTTAAAAAGTGGGCGGTGCCACGCCCATTGTCCAAAATTTTACTAATTTTATATTTTGCGTCATAAGTTCAACTCATCTACCAAGTTTCGTCGCTTTATCTGTATTTTGTAATGAATTATCGCACTTTTTCGATTTTTCGAAATTTTCGATATCGAAAAAGTGGGCGTGGTTATAGTCCGATATCGTTCATTTTAAATAGCGATCTGAGATGAGTGCTCAGGAACCTACATACCAAATTTCATCAAGATACCTCAAAATTTACTCAAGTTATCGTGTTAACGGACGGACGGACGGACGGACATGGCTCAATCAAATTTTTTTTCGATCCTGATTATTTTGATATATGGAAGTCTATATCTATCTCGATTCCTTTATATATGTACAACCAACCGTTATCCAATCAAACTTAATATACTCTGTGAGCTCTGCTCAACTGAGTATAAAAAGAAGACAGCCCATCAATATCTTTTTTTAAAGAAGATTGTAGCGACGAGATGCCAATAATAATATCTGATTCCGATACCAATAGTGAGCCAAAGTCCAAGGAATTAGCTGTATCAGAACCAACCCTAACATCCGAAATATTAGAGTCGACAACAAAATTAGATTTGAAAAAGTAGAAGAAAATGAAAATGTTCTGCAGAGCGAAATCAAAAGCCCTTGGAATCATGGCAGGAATACTGTTTGTGGTATTACATACATATATAAATAAATTAGCTGTACCCGACAGATGATATTCTGGATCAACCTGGTCCACATTTTGGTCGATATCTCGAAAACGCCTTCACATATACAACTAAGGGCCACTACCTTTTAAAAGCCTCATTAATACCTTTAATTTGATACCCATATCGTACAAACACATTATAGAGTCACCCCTGGTCCATCTTTATGGCGATATCTCGAAAAGGCGCCCACCTATATACCTAAGGCTCACTCCCTTTTAAAATACTCATGTAACACCTTTCATTTGATACCTATGTCATACAAACACATTCCAGGTTCATTTTCCTACTGGTGATTTTCCCTTATTCTCTCCAACTTAGCCTTCCTTACTTGTTTGAGGTTGGTTGTTGTTTGTGACGCTTTCCACCAAACAAGAACCCCATAGTATAGAATAGGGTTTACAATCGTTGTATATACCCAATGAGAAAGAGAAGGCGATAAACCCCACGTACACCCCAGCATTCTTTTATATGCATAAAGTGCGCTCGAGGCATTCTTTACCCTCTCCTCCATGTTAAGCTTCCACGACAGCTTACTGTCTAGGATGATTCCTAGATATTTTGTGCAAGGTTTCTCCGGTAGGGTCATCCCTCCTAACTTAGGCCTGGTCCAATTTGGGACCTTGTACCTTCTCGTAAACAAGACCATATTCGTCTTCTCAGCGTTAGCTGTCAATCCGACATTACGCCCGATCCATCAAAGAGCTAATCGTTGGAAGGTACTTTCCACTTATGACAATTGCAACGTCAACTGCGTAAGCCGTAAGTTTTATTGGTCCCTCATCGAATCGTCTGAGTAGTTGGTTGATTACAGCAGAGGTGATAGCACCCCCCCTGCGGCGTGCTCCTGCCCACAGATTTCGTGGCCTCATACAATCCCCATTGCGAGGTAATCTTCCTGCAATTTAACATGCAACAGATCGGTCTGGTTAAGGCTGCATGTACTTTAATGTGATTAAGACCATCCATGATCGCCCATTTAGAAACATTGTTGAACGCCCCGTCAATGTCTAAGACGACTCCTAGAGCATATTCCTTATATTCCAGGGAATTCTCTATGCTTATTACCACCCTATGCAGTGCGGTGTTTACCGACTTGACTTTGTACGCATGTTGTTTGCTTATCTTACCATAAATTCACATATACCAGGTACAGGGTTAGTCATTTTTCGGAAATGAACATTCTGCATTTTTTCAGCTAACTAATATGGTGGGAAACAAAATACGGTTTCTAAGGAATTGTTGATAATTATTTGATTTTTCAATATTTGTTTTCTTTTCTTTAACTTATTTTCTCAAGCCGACACAAATTTTAAATTCTTCCGCCGTGGTACGTTGAGGTGTTATATGTATATTTAAATGAGCAATTCGAAAATCTGCAAAAATTTATAATTTCAATGGAATGCTCGAATGTAGACTTTGTCATTGTACTTCTTAGCCAAATATTAAATAACCACCTAAAAACTTCCTCTGAAGGGATTTTTTGCATAGGCAAACGAACTTTTCCTAAATTTATTATATGACATTTTTTAATAATGAAGACAATTTCCATGCATAATATGTAGATGCTTTTTCTTTTTTTGTATAGAAAATTTATTATTTTGAGAAGAAATGCCTTTGGTGAAAAATCATTCCCATTTTGAAAAAAAAGAAATTTATTTGAGTGTATAACTGATATCTCAGATTTACAAAGCTTCGATGGCTTCGGGGGGCTTCCCCCACTTCGCCCTCCGTGGATTCGCCACTGGGGTTTTGATTTAATCCCCAATTTATCTGCGTGTTGATGGCGTTTAGCGCGGTGGTAGTGCTATGTAGCTTTCGAAAGCCATTCTGATGTTTGGCAAGACGCAAGTTTGCAGTTAAATAGGGAAGCAGAATGGCTTCAAGTGTCTTGGCCACTGGCGATAGGAGAGATATCGGACGATAAGATTCTCCTATGTTGGTTGGTTCCCTAGCCATTTTCCATGAAGGTGGGCAAGGACAGGTTGAAGGTAAGCGGTATTTAAATCCCTCTGCCACATTTTTTAAGCATCGGCAATGCTATGATGCTTTAAATAGTTTAGCATGAACGATGGCACCTTCATCCTCTTTGGTGGTGATGGTATTAGGGGTCGCGCTGTTTTTATGCTTGTGTTCGCGTCTGTTGGCCCGCCCGTACTGTCGGCGGAAAGCGTTCACGCATTTTTTTCGCATCCGATAGCATTTATCGCCAATGGCGATGGATATTTTGTTGTTGTGCTTACTCGGGTGCGATATGGACTTTACGGTAGACCATAACTTACCTGCAGAGAAGTTATAATTCTTAAAGTACTCCTTCCATTCCACCAACTTATGTGGCGGGATTTTCTGAATTCTTCCAGCGGAAAGCAAAGCGGCAGCAAAGCGATTGTCTGCATATGTTTTATAAGTCTTCCCACTTTCCTTTTTTGAAGTTGATGAAAGTTGAAGTTGATGGGTAGGTGGTTGGATGCCAATGTTACCATCGGCTGCCAGTTGATGCAATTAACAAGGTTTGCGCTCACGATCGAAATGTCTGGAGAACTATGAAAGCTTTCTAGCATACGTGTGGGGCTTTGACGATCCAGGACAGTGTCTCTACGGCCGATGTCGGGATAAAATGGATTATATTGCACTGAGTAGTGGGTGATAAATGCGAGTCCCCCTCGGTTTCCACTCTCGCGATCTTGTCTGTGGACGTTGTACCCAGGTCTGCAAAGCAAATCTTGCCGCAAGTTTAATCTCATGGACCATATTAATGCGGATGATGTGCCGCTTCATAAAAACAACTATCACCGTGATCTTCGTAGCTAACCCATTACAGTTTAACTGCAGTATTCTATAGTGCAACGGGAAAGACGTCGTCACTCTGGGGATAAGTGACGGGTGACTGCGCCTGGGTTGAGGGAGGCTAGGCTGCAAGTGCTGTTGTGGCCTTAGGACTGAGCGTTAGCTTCGGAGTACCCGGTTAAGTTGGGATTGCGGCCTGGCAACATGGCGCGATGAAACCTGTCGGGGGTTCCCAGAGCGTCTAGGAAAGTAGCACCATCCAAGAGGCAGATGTCGCAAGCATATATATTATGTGCTGGCAAACGCGCACAAGGTGGTGGGGACTAAGAGTCTGTTTCCCTGACCTACTCGTGTCGGAGAGGGGGCGAGAAGACGGAGGCAGAGGCTGATGCTTGGCATTGCTACCTACTTTGCTACAGAGATTGTAGTTATGGGCCGTCATCTCCGTAAGCACTTCGAAGAAATCCGGCATAAAAAAATCAGCATATAAAAAGGCCCACACAATCATCCTATACCGATAAATGCCCGGCAAACCCCGTTCTTAATGTCAACTACCCGCAGCTCGCAGACTTCCCAGGAAGCGTCACTCTGGCACAACCGCAGCACTGCTAAGACAACAACAACCGGTTTTGTTTTTATATTCATCGCTTTTTAATCAGTTTCAGACTTTTATTTGATTTTGATTTATTTCGCAAACCGCCAGAATTGATCCAGGACGAATACGTCTTGCAATGATCCCAAAAACTGATCGTTAACATATATTCTCTAGGGGAACTGGTACCAATGGAAACTGCTGAATCTAATGTGCCTTTCATAAATACACGACCTCAAATACATCAATTCAATGCGGGGTTAAATAAGCTAAACATGTGTATTTTACCGGAAATCATTACTCGCACATACAATGCAACGTTGTTACAAGAACAACAGCAGCAGCAACAACGGCAGCAACAACAGCAGCTACAACAAGCCGTACAAATGGCAATACCTGATTTACTGCAACATACACAACCGCAGATGATCCCAACTGTCGATTTTCCAGCTCAGGCGACATTACAACAACAATTGGACTGGGCAAGAGCTTGTGGTACAACACCAGCTGCAATGGTAATAATCGTTGTTATTAATGTGTTATTTGTTGGCGAGCGAAAAATAGCAAGAAAGAGTATCGACATATCTGTGGTCATAAGCGATAACCGCCTTAAGTCGCATGTACAAGTATAGGAGTTAAGCTGGAGTCATTGGTGCCGTATGTCGTATCGCTGTATCCGTATCCTTAACGTAATCAGCTGTTTATCGTTACGACGGTAAACCAAAACCCAATTGGTTGGCTACGATACGGTTACGACTTTAGCGGCACCAATAATCGATTGCATTGATTCTCATAAGGTTGGTTGAATCAGCTGTTAAAAGGTTACCGATACGGTTACCGATAAAGCACCAATGTCTCCAGCTTTAAGGAGAATTTACCTTAAAGCGGCATCTACCCACGAACGTACGTAGAAAAAACGTGTCAGCTAATGCGGCAGTTACCCACTGACGTGTGCCGTACGTACGGACGTTTGTCGTACGAAGCACGTTTGACCGAACTCTCAAGCCCGTAGGAATCAATGTGTGTCTGTGTATATGTACATAACATATTTGTGTGTGCATTGTTTACAGATAAGCACTGTTGCCATTGACCATTTTGCATGTATGCTTATGGAAACATCAACTTTTTCCAATTTCATTTTTGATATTGTAAAAGGCCGCAATAAATATTAAATAGGTACACTATGGCATTAAGGGCCGATTAATGGTGACTTATAACCATATAACCATGACCAGATAAAACAGCTGAACGAACCTACCTTATGGAAATCAATGTAATCGATTAATGGCACCATAACGCTAACGCCATAACCATACCATAGCCAACCAATTGGTTTTTGAGTTCTCGCCATATCCATAACCTAAAAATATTTGAGTTTGTGAATTTAATAACTTTTTGTAGATTTTATTCATTGTTTTGGACTCGTTATGACTAAGGGACTTATTTTTTGTAGAATATGTTTGCAATTGTTTGCGTTTTCTTCATTTTTATGAAATTTTCACGATTTTTAGGTTAATGCACCATTAATCGATCACATTGGAGATGGTTATGGATATGGGTATGGTTACGACTATGGCATTAGGGTTAAGGAGCCCTTTAAAGCGAACGCGACCATAGTTTAAATGAAATCCGCCTTTATGCTGGTGACCACAGATATCTTATTTGTTTATACGTCTTTAAAAATCTGTGAAACTATTCATCCGATCGCAATACACGAGTTCTATGTCATCTTTGGTTCTGTTTCAAGACTGATTTATTAATTCATGTTTGTACATTACATTGTACAGAATTCACAGAGTAGGTGTGATTACATTTAAGACGGCGGCTAGAAAGCGAAATGAAATACGAAATCTTTTCAAAAATCTAAAAAAAATTCTAACAAAGGAGGCAAGTGAAAAATTACTTCGGTATTAGCATAATGATACAAATAATATATAGTTTAAAAAACACGCAAATATGGTGCTGTTTTAGTATCTACAATCCACTTAGATATTTGATGTTGATAGCACCGTAGCACAGAAGTTCGTGTCTCCGCTATTAAGCACAACTCGTTTTGTAGCGAGTTATTTAACCACTTCAATAATTAATTGCTTTCTCATTTTGATGGATTTCATATTAACGGATACGACTCAATTACTTTCTTAGTTATTTTGAATAAAAAGGAGAAAAAATGAGCAGCATGCGTTGGAAATATTTTGATATGAAACATCAGCCTAGAAAAGAAGTTTTTAATACATACGTTTTTAGAGCTCCTGAAAATTGCTTTGGTGGAAGAATGCAGCCTTCCAAGTGTCTGTACGTTTGCTTAGAACATTGTGACAAAACATACACGTTTGTCAATTGCTTGCCCAAAGAAGGTCTTTATAACCCAACACCGCAGTTTCCAAAGAGTTTGGAATACTTAAACGTAATTTTTATGAAATTGAATGGTGGAACTACCTTCTTTTTTATACCATGATTAGAATAATAAATTCGCAAAAATGCTATAGCAAGCAGCTTAATATGGAAAATTAGTGAAAAGCTTACACATCAGGGCTGATTACATTCAGACCACAACCACAATACTAGATAACTTTGGACGCGGCAGCCACGAATATAAATAACGGCAAAGAGTTGCGAAAAATTTAGCAATATTTATTATGCTTAAAAAACGACCAAAAGAATGATTCCAGCTTTCATTATCTGTTGTTTTACTCTTATTTTAGTTTTTTTTTGACAAAATAAAAAGGAGGCCCATCACTGTCACAAAATATAATTAGGTTAAAACGGCATTCGTAATTGATTGTCGTTCTGCTCTGTTGCACCGAAAATAGCGACCGTCATAAAAACATGTGTAAAAATAATTTGACAGATGTCGCTTTGTAGCCGCCGTCGTGAATGTAATCAAGGCTGTTACCAGGGCGTGAGCATAGCACCTGCGGCCATACGACGAGTGAGAGCGTAACGACCACTTCGTCAAAATCAAGGACCAACTCATTTAGCATTGTGGATAATGGCCGAGCCCCAATGAAGTTTTTCATATAGATGCGTTTAACGCAATCTTATGCATGATAGTTACATCTCCACAATTGCACAAGATATTTCGTTTGCAAAGTGTGAAAGTGCTCACAGCCAAAACACCTGTCAAATTCGTTTTCTTATGCTTTGCTTGCCGCTAGTGTCGCTCGATCTGACGTTCTCCATAAAAATACGTGCAATCTACTTATCACGCATAAGATTGCGTTAAACACATATTATTGAAAAGCTGCTTATGAGACGGGGCCTTAAGAGAAGCTTTCCTATAATATAAATGATTTCTTATGGAAAATCGTAAAAGTTGTCACAGTGGCAGAAAGGTTACAAACTTATATAATAAATGAAAATAGAAATTTCCTAAAGACTGACTGCCGGAAACCACTGATTGGTAGTTTTTTAATATGATTTGAAACTTCTTACCCCCGGAACAGTACGATTTTGACATTAGTCCATCGATTTACAAGAACAAAGTATATGGAACTTTTATTTATGTTTGTAGGTATGTCACCGTGCTGCCACCTTGTGTGGTTCCGCCATGGTTTCCTCCAAAAGCATTGCCGCAATCATTGTAAGCCTTATACCGTTTTCACCTAGAAACTTAATCGAAACACAATTATATGTAATGAAATAATTATGTTACCCTTTTCATACAGGGCCTTTTGGTTCATTACCCTGCAAAAAACGCGAGTACTCCATAAATAATGTAAGGAATACTCATTTGGGAGTATAGGAGTGTTCCAAAACTATTCTGTATTCATACAATTCTGTATTGCTCCAATTAACATTGCGATGTCCTAGGAGAGGAGTAGGTGATCCCACTCTCGCTTTGTTTGTGAGTATTCCATAGAGTACATACGTGAGAGTACTTTCCAAAGTACTTTCACTGTTGTGCTCCATGGAGCACCCACAGAGGATCATATGCCAAAGTACTAAAGAGGAATTGTGTCGGAAAGAATTATCGGAGTGAATTTAATTTAAAATGAAAGTAAATGAAGAGGGGCAATACAACTTTTATATTTTTTACTACGAATATTCTTATGTTATTTAGCATTTGCGTGAATAAAGAAACTAATTTTTTTTTTTTTTTATAGTATGTATACATAAAACCAGTGCGCATTTTATCAGAGTTGCCATAGTAAAATTTTATTATCAGTTATTTGTATGCAATATTTTACTTTTGGCATCTCTGTTCGATCGTCATCGTGTCGTGATCACGGTCGTTAAAAACGAGCAATGATCGGCTGGTGGTGGTCCGCAAACGCATTGCAAAGGAGTATTGTTAGAGTACTCCAACATGAAGAAAATGGAACACGTAATCCAACAATTTTTGCAGGGTAAGCGAACATCTGTCAGCAGCCCAAAAAAATATTTCGTTTTTACAAAAAATAGTTAAAATGGAAAGCAGCCGTTTTCTTAACTATAAATACAAAATGCATGCGGAACTATCCATAGCTGTTGCACCTAACCAAATATGTGCCTATTTTCGAAAAAGCCATATTATTTTTTGCAGCAAATGCAGCGAAAATTAAGTTTTGTTTTTTCCCTGTTTTTCTATTTTTCGTAAATTATTGAAAATAATTTATTTTTGATTGTCATTTGTTACATTGACAATAAAATTCGAAGCACCAAGCGAAGCCGACTTGATTTATCACTCGATTAGGCATTCAATAAAGCAATAATGAGATAATTAAGAATTTGTATTTTGTATGGAAGATTGAGTTCAATTAGGGCTTTAATGTAGAAAACTTGACTAGTTATTTCATTAAGCCTCTGTGTGAAATTGGCATTAGTAAACAATGGAATAAACATAGCGCACGGCTGTCCCACAAATACTAAGATTACCTGAGAGAAATATTATGATGGGGGAAAAATAACTGATAAGACGACCTTTCCATAATTAACTCATCGTCCAACCATGTTTACGTTTGGGTGTTTACTTTTTTGGATATGTTATAAGTAATAAAATTTCAAATAAATGTGGGTTTTTTTTATTATTAGCAGTTTCTTTCTGGACTCACTTTTGTTCTGAGCTAAAAAATTCGAAAATGTTAATTTAAATTAATTTATGGCTTGGTTTCCTCCAAAAGCGGTGCCGCTATATTACGACCGTTAAAGAGCGGTTGGCGTAATCACCGTTTCTAGCGGCACCGCTTCGTTGGAAACCTCGAACCACGATCCGCAAAATTAAATTCTGCAATTTGTCTTGTTTTTCTTTAGGTGTTTGTAGTTTTTATGATGCAGATACAAAAAAAAAAAAAAAAAAAACGCGTTGAAAAAAATTAGAAAAAAAAATTAGTATTGTTGGGTTTTTTGCGATCAGTTCAATAATTTTTATTTTTTATGATTTGTAGGCAAGTCTGATCGAATTGTTAATTGCCCCTGAGGATGCTGGAATATTCAGCGAAACGTCGGGCGTAAGGTGAATTAATCGGTTTATTTGCACCAGCATAAATTAGATCAGACTAGCCTACAAATCATAAAAAATAAAAATATTGTTTATTGTTATGAATAATTTGAAGTATTTGACCAAATGTTCTCCGCTTTGAGTATAGCGGAGGGAAAAAACGGTGATGATCAATTTTTTACCGTCATGGCTGCCTTGCCGCTGTATTACGTTCTGGTCGCCCTCACCTTCAAATCACAAAAAATAAAAATATTGTTTATTGTTATGAATAATTTGAAGTATTTGACCAAATGTTCTCCGCTTTGAGTATAGCGGAGGGAAAAAAACGGTGATGATCAATTTTTTACCGTCATGGCTGCCTTGCCGCTGTATTACGTTCTGGTCGCCCTCACCGTCTTCTTAACCACCACATAATAACTTTAACATTGCAGCATTTTTGACTCTACCGCTATGTAGCGGCCGCTATAAAGCGGCAACGCTTTCGAGGAAACCGGGCTCTTAGCGAAATAGTGAAAAATTTAACCTGAATGTTTTATTTAAGTCAGCCACATATTTTTTTAACATTTTGTACTCCCCAGGATGCGGCACCTGTATATGTTTCGGAGGTATGATTTCTTAAGCGAGTGATCGCCACAATTTACATTCAAAAATATAGGTTACCCTTCGCAGCGAATACTACTTGATGTATAAAGGGACTTGGGAATCTTCCTAACTTAATCAAAAATTATATTTTCCAAATTTTTTTATAGAACTGTTTAATAAATACATGATCCTGCATGTTGTAATATTAACTTTCTTGCTGGGATGCCCATACGCTCGCTCCCACTAATACACTTATATTTAAATTTTTTTCGACCACTGCTATAAAGAGAACATTAGAGTAACATAGGGAGTGATGCGTTAGTGTTTTTGGGGTACTCCATATCTCCCCCACACCTAAAACATTACAAAAAAGTTATTAAAAATTGATTAGTTATGAAAAGCTATTTTTTTTTTTTGTTTTTGATGTCTACATTTACAGATTATGTAATTAATTAATTTTTAATTATTAGGGATTTTTGATTATGCGACCTGATTTTGTAATTGTTACATCTCTCGGTATAGCGGATGGTGATGCCGTCGTAGGTGCATTTGCTGCGTTGAAGATTGGGTTTTCCGATCTGATATTTCAGTTGTGACTCTTACTTCCCCAGGTTCATATGGTATCGGTTAGGGCTGTGAACTGCATCCGGATTTTT
This sequence comes from Eurosta solidaginis, assembly GCF_040869045.1. Classification (NCBI taxonomy): domain Eukaryota; kingdom Metazoa; phylum Arthropoda; class Insecta; order Diptera; family Tephritidae; genus Eurosta; species Eurosta solidaginis. Next base: position 5,542,786 of record NC_090319.1, read on the forward strand.
CAACTATCCGGATAAGCAAAAAATCCGGCTATCCGGATATCCGCATTCATAAATGGGAAATCCGGATATCCGCTGTTCGGCTATCCGGATAAGTAAACGGAAAATCCGGATATCCGTATGTCCGGATACTGGAATATAAAAGTTGAATATCTGCATAACAGAATTTAAGGAAACAAACGTCGAAAAATTATTCACAAAATATGTTTGTAGATTATTAAATTAACGTCAAAAATTAAAAATCTACAATTTTACAAACAAGTGAAAATAAGAACAGTGCCATTTGTTTATATAGTGAAAAAACCCTGTTAATTGATTTAAATTCCCCACGAATATATTGTTATTAATGTTAAATAAACATATATGGTACATCAATTTGTTGCTTTCACTGAATATCCAGAAATACGGTTATTAACCGGATCTTCATAAATCCGGATATCCGGATAGTTTCACAAACGAATATTAACCGGATATCCATGCCGTCCGGATTTTATCCGTGTTAATGGATATCCGTACGGATATCCGGATATTCGAATATGCGGATAGTCCCAGCCCTAGTATCGATATTCGAGCGAGGTGTTTCTGCATGTTGTTTGATGCGACTTCACAAGCTTAAGTCGTGGATTAACACTACATCTCCCACTTTGAATGATTCAGGAAACTGCATTATTCTTTTTATCATAGTTGTTAGCTAACTTGTTTTATTTTATTGTTATGATACTTATGATATTTATTGTTATGAATAATTTGAAGTATTTGACCAAATGTTCTCCGCTTTGAGTATAGCGGAGGGAAAAAACGGTGATGATCAATTTTTTACCGTCATGGCTGCCTTGCCGCTGTATTACATTCTGGTCGCCCTCACCGTCAAATCACAAAAAATAAAAATATTGTTTATTGTTATGAATAATTTGAAGTATTTGACCAAATGTTCTCCGCTTTGAGTATAGCGGAGGGAAAAAAACGGTGATGATCAATTTTTTACCGTCATGGCTGCCTTGCCGCTGTATTACGTTCTGGTCGCCCTCACCGTCTTCTTAACCACCACATAATAACTATAACATTGCAGCATTTTTGACTCTACCGCTATGTAGCGGCCGCTATAAAGCGGCAACGCTTTCGAGGAAACCGGGCTCTTAGCGAAATAGTGAAAAATTTAACCTGAATGTTTTATTTAAGTCAGCCACATATTTTTTTAACATTTTGTACTCCCCAGGATGCGGCACCTGTATATGTTTCGGAGGTATGATTTCTTAAGCGAGTGATCGCCACAATTTACATTCAAAAATATAGGTTACCCTTCGCAGCGAATACTACTTGATGTATAAAGGGACTTGGGAATCTTCCTAACTTAATCAAAAATTATATTTTCCAAATTTTTTTATAGAACTGTTTAATAAATACATGATCCTGCATGTTGTAATATTAACTTTCTTGCTGGGATGCCCATACGCTCGCTCCCACTAATACACTTATATTTAAATTTTTTTCGACCACTGCTATAAAGAGAACATTAGAGTAACATAGGGAGTGATGCGTTAGTGTTTTTGGGGTACTCCATATCTCCCCCACACCTAAAACATTACAAAAAAGTTATTAAAAATTGATTAGTTATGAAAAGCTATTTTTTTTTTTTGTTTTTGATGTCTACATTTACAGATTATGTAATTAATTAATTTTTAATTATTAGGGATTTTTGATTATGCGACCTGATTTTGTAATTGTTACATCTCTCGGTATAGCGGATGGTGATGCCGTCGTAGGTGCATTTGCTGCGTTGAAGATTGGGTTTTCCGATCTGATATTTCAGTTGTGACTCTCACTTCCCCAGGTTCATATGGTATCGGTTAGGGCTGTGAACTGCATCCGGATTTTTCAACTATCCGGATAAGCAAAAAATCCGGCTATCCGGATATCCGCATTCATAAATGGGAAATCCGGATATCCGCTGTTCGGCTATCCGGATACGTAAACGGAAAATCCGGATATCCGTATGTCCGGATACTGGAATATAAAAGTTGAATATCTGCATATCAGAATTTAAGGAAACAAACGTCGAAAAATTATTCACAAAATATGTTTGTAGATTATTAAATTAACGTCAAAAATTAAAAATCTACAATTTTACAAACAAGTGAAAATAAGAACAGTGCCATTTGTTTACATAGTGAAAAAACCCTGTTAATTGATTTAAATTCCCCACGAATATATTGTTATTAATGTTAAATAAACATATATGGTACATCAATTTGTTGCTTTCACTGAATATCCAGAAATACGGTTATTAACCGGATCTTCATAAATCCGGATATCCGGATAGTTTCACAAACGAATATTAACCGGATATCCATGCCGTCCGGATTTTATCCGTGTTAATGGATATTCGTACGGATATCCGGATATTCGAATATGCGGATAGTCCCAGCCCTAGTATCGATATTCGAGCGAGGTGTTTCTGCATGTTGTTTGATGCGACTTCACAAGCTTAAGTCGTGGATTCACACTACATCTCCCACTTTGAATGATTCAGGAAACTGCATTATTCTTTTTATCATAGTTGTTAGCTAACTTGTTTTTTTGGTGCTCCGTCCTTTTTATTGGCGTTTCAAGGTTGTATGTTGGCACTAATTGTTGCAGCGTTATGGGTAGAGTGGTTCGAATTTGTCTACCCATTATCAGCTCTGCTGGTGAAAACCCATTTTCTAGTGGTGTTGCTCGGTACCCTGGAATATGGGTACATATTCTACGTATATTGGAACTATTTACTGTCATCCCTTGTCAAATTTGGTTTCCAGACAAACCGGTTTCGGCGTTTTGCCATTATCAGTGTGGTTTTTCGTTCTGATCTGTTGTCGTTTGTCTCGCTTATAATTCGCAGGTACATGAGCAGGTATTGTCAAAATTGATATTTGTGTATATGTATGTATATGTGCTCTGTGTTCACTCAGAACCGAGGGTGGTTTTTACTGATCGATTTGTATGGTAGAAGTCAGTAATTCTAGTCGTTCGACCTTCTTTGTGGGTCTGTTGCTTTGGTGCGTTGTTTTGTGTTTATTTGTTGTTGCGTGTTTGTCTGTTATACCTGTGTGATTACTTTATTTCTAGTAAACAAGTTTTAAAGGCTCAAGTATTGTGTCAGAAATTCGCTACCACCAAAATTTTTTTTGCCCCCTAATCTCCATCAACCTTTAGTAGTATTTGCTGACTTCTCCAGGACTCGTTAACTGCTATAACCCTTATCGTAGCCAAGTTATAGTGGTACATCCATATTCTTATAACGTATTATCCGGCTTTGCATGTCGATCTTGATGCCTTGATTGATTAAAAAGGGCACGCCCATTAAGGTTTCATCGCGGCTTGTGTGGTTGGTGGTAGCGTGCTCCGCCTACCACACCGAAGATCCTGCATTCACGCCCCGGGCAAACCTACATCAAAAATTTAGAACCAAGCTTTTTCTCCCATGACAAGCTTTTCAGTAAAAACTCATCTGTCTGGCAGATGCCGTTCGGAAACGGCGTAAAACATGTCCCACCAATTTGTAGGAAAAATTAAAAGGAGCACGACGCAAATTGGAAGAGAAGCTCGGCCTAAGATCGAAGGTTATAGCGCCTTGTTTTATGTAGCAAATATTGGTTTTGGGTTTGCGTATGTAGCTCGCTTCGTTTCAACATCCGGTATTCCATTTATAAAGCTCTAAATTTTTACCCCTCGGTGTATTCAACGGGTGCCTCCGCATTCGCAAGATGCGATAGCCAATGCTTCATAATTGTTCCGTTCTCTCTCTGGAAAGGTATATAAGATTTCGGCAGCAGTGCCTTTCAATACCACGAACAGTGCACCAACTTTATCTTCTGCATTACAGTTGTTTGCTGCTGACGTTTTCTCAAATTTGGGCCTAAATACATGGAAAGGAACATAACAATCAAACGTTGGAAATTTCCATCTCGGCTTCCATTTTATCCTGTCGATCACTGAAACCTTCATGAAACTGTGTAAGTTTCTCTTCTATACGCGCTTCCAGCGTAGACGGTATACCAGCTTCTTGCCCTTCTAGCTGTGCAGAGATCTGCGATGATACCTGAGCTGAGATTTGTGCCGGCATTTCGGATATACGCGCCTCTTGTGCTTCAATCTTGGATGTTATTCGTGTCTCCATCGATTCCAGTTGAGATGCTATATCCGTATGTCTTCTGTTCTACCAGTTGTGTTTCCATCTTGAATGTTATTCGTATATCTTACTAGCAGACCCGGCAGACGTTGTTCTGCCCTAAATTTGGACTATCTGCTTACATTTTAAAAAGCTTTTTCCGTCTAACTCTGCCCTCCCCCCCTCTTCACTTTTTCCTTATCCTTTTAATGACTGCTGCCTCCGTCTTTTTCGCTTCATCTATCTCTATCTTCGTCTATCTCGTTCTCAGTCTCCTTCTCCTTCCCTCTTTTTACTTCTCTCAAGTTCTTCTCATTCTTCTTCATCCCTTATTGCCATTGCCAGTCCCAGAGGGTGGTATGTATTAGGGCTGGGACTGTCCGCATATTCGAATATCCGGATATCCATACGGATATCCGTTGACACGGGTAAAATCCGGACGGAATGGATATCCGGTTAATATTCGTTTGTGAAACTATCCGTATATCCGAATTTATGAAGATCCAGTTAATAACCGTATTTTTGGATATCCAGTAAAAGCAACAAATTGATGTACCATGTATGTTTATTAAACATTAATAACAATAAATTCGTGGGGCATTTAAATCAATTAACAGCGTTTTTTCACAATATAAACAAATGGCACTGTTCTTATTTTCACTTGTTTGTAAAATTGTAGCTTTTTAATTTTTGACGTTAATTTAATAATCTACAAACATATTTTGTGAATAATTTTTCGATATTTGCTTCGTTCAATTCTGATATGCAGATATTCAACTTTTATATTCCAGTATCCGGACATACGGATATCCGGATTTTCAGTTTACGTATCCGGATAGCCGAACAGCGGATATCCGGATTTCCCACTTATGAATCCGGTTATTCGGTTATCCGTTTTATATTTATAGTTGAAAAATCCAGATGCAGTTCACAGCCCTTGTATGTATACTGTTCCAGTCCCATTCCGAGTCCCAGTCCCACCCGAGTCTCAGTCCCAGTCCTAGTCCTAATCCCAGTCCCAGTCCGTCTCTGGTCTACTTCCCCGAAAAAGGATCGTAAATACTAATATAGGCAAATTTTTAGGCTTCGCATACATATTTATCAGTTTTGCCAGGTTGATGCGACTAAATCGAATATCGCAATGAAAATTACTTTAATATCCATATTACACACACATTCTAGGGGTATCCGGGTTCACGTATTGGCCTATATCTCGAGACCCTACTCGCCCAGCGGTATAAAAATTACTCTGTACTAAAGCACACATAAACAGCTTCAATTTGATACCATTAATGTAAAAACACATCCTAGTGGTACCCTCATCCACGTTTTGGCCTATATCTCGAGACTTTGGCAAACACTCTCGAGTGCCATGAAAAGCTTCTCAGTGAAAATTCATCTGCCTTGCAGATGATGTTCGGAGTCGGCATAAAACATGTAGGTCCGTCCCATCCCGCCAATTTGTAGGAAAAATTAAAAAGGAGCACGACACAAATTGGAAGAGTAGCTCAGCCTTATTCTCTTCGGAGGTAAACCGCGCCAAGTATTTATTTTTTTTTTTTCTAATAGTGGATTTTAGGAAAAATACGGATCACGATGAACAGAAAGGAAGGCAGTGATAATATCGCAGCTGCGGTGGTACTGATAGTTTTAATGCTAGATATTTACATTGCTCAATGCTGATGTAAGTGTAACTTATTGTTTAATGTTCATTTTCATGTGTTGGTATATCATTTTATGTTTAATTAATTGAAAAATAATAAGTGTAGCCCAAGAAGATGATGAAATATTCAGCAAAACGTCGGGCGTAAGATGAAATAAGTTTTTATTTACCCAAAAATATAATACTATTTTCACACAGACGGCTTATTCAATAATAAAGGCAATTTTCTACATTAAGACGCTTATTGAGCTCAATCTTCCCTACAAAATTCGAATCTTATATTATTTCATTAGTAGCTAATCGAATGCCTAATGAAGTCAAAAGCACAATGCAACTCTGTTGGCAGCGTTCCGCTTCCGTTTCCGCTTCTTAGTTTTTGGTGTGTTCAGTGCTTAAAAAAGTCATTTGTCAAAGCAAATGTCATTGTCTGCATGGCGGAACGATACAAGGTGGCCGCATCGAACAGCTGATTATAACCTTTTTTAATTGATTTGATACATCAACTACCGGCGCAGTACGATTTTGACATTTGTCCATCGAATTTACAAGTACATGGAATTTTTTTGTTTGTAGGTATGTCACCATGCTCCCAACTTGTATCGTTCCGCCATGATTGTCTGTCTCATCCTTCATACTAATCGAGCAGTTACTTCTGTGTGAAAGCAAAAAATTTACGATTTCATTAGCAGGTGAAATGAGATCATTAAGTTTCTGTGTGAAACCCGTATAAGATCAGACGAGCCTACCAAAATCCATTTTAAAGAAACATAATTGAACTGATCGCAAAAACAACAAAATTTATTGTGTTTTTTGTTTTTATTTAGTTGTGGGGCATTTATTTACTAGTTGAGTAGTAGTAGGCACTAGTTTGTCCTTTTTGCGAGATTCATATTGTGGCGAATTTTCGCATCACTAAATAAATGCACAACAACAAAAACATTAAAGCAAACTACATAAGCACATTAATCTTCATTTACCCACATACATACAAGGCAACGGAGAGATACTCATAAACACATGTAATCATTAGCCGAAGTAGTACTTACATATACACACGCATATGGATATGCGAGAGACTATAAACTAAAAATATACATGTACATATATGGCTGGTAACCAAGCATGAAGTTCGCGAAGTTACTAGACCTCAGGAGAAATGGGTGAACGAGCCAACAGAGAGTATAAAAGCAGCGAAAGCTGAGCAGTCAGTAAGCAGTTTTGATTTAAGCATGCTATTGGTTGTCAAGTATAACTGAAGTACGTTCAAAGTAGTCTAATAAAGACCATTTGGCATTATTGAATATTGGAGTTATTTATTCAACAGTTTAGCGATACGAACGTTAGTAGAAGGTTGCAAATAAGCAGAATTTCCCTAAATTCGTTACAATATCTAATGTCCAATTTTGTGAGTATTGGATAATTGCCTTCTACACTCTTTTCAAGAGTTTATTTAATACAATCCCTCAAAACAAACCCAAATACCTTGATTGGACATTAGACATGAATTTCGCAAAAATTACAAACTGGCACCTCTATTTATACACCTCTTTGTTATAACTAAACAAACTTACTTTTTCAAATAAATACCAATTTCTGACATTAGTTTTTCTGCGGCAGAAACGCGCCGGGTAACACCCAGTAAATAGAACAATAAAAAATATTTAATTACATTTTGAGAATTTTTTAAATCAATTCCGCACTCCCTTAGAAAGGCACCTTTCGGACATCGTAGTAAGCATTGTGAATTTATACAAGTGACGAATGTTTAAAAAAAAAAACGTTCACAATAGTCAACAGCCTGGATCACCTGTTAAATCACTGTTCGATTACTTAAATCATGGCTCAATAGCGTTTTTCAAAGATTTCTGTAGACGACTGGAATATAGCATTAATCATATTTTTTTAAATGTTTGCTGAACTGGCTGCTCAATTTTTCTATTAACTAGATGTTGCAAATAAATATTAATATGTAGTCCACGGCCCGTATCGTGTTATACGATCACGGATGAAAAACCAGTTTCACTCAAATGATAAATATGAATCAGTCAAGCTTTTCATAAAAATTATGAAATATTATGAATATAATAAGTATTTGCAGACTTTCATTTATCGTTTAAATAAATACATCGTTTTAAATAAATAAATAATAAATACAAAATGGAAGAAAAGCTCGGCGCGTTTCTGCGCCTTACATTTACTTTTTATTTTTATTAGAAATATATCATACCAAAATCTATAAAAACTCAAATAAAAAAAATTGGTTGTTTAAGGCTTTTGAGAAATTTAAAATATGTAGTTTTTCGCTTTTTCCTTAGTATCCATTACATCATACCTCAGCCACATCGACAACGGAAATACCTGCATGGATGTCACAATCAAATGCTACTAACAGACGACAGTGCTGTACACGCGGATGTAATACGATGGATATTGATACGAACTTATCACCGTCTTTGAACTATACTCAAATGGCCACCTCTCCGTCAAATATATGTTTGGACGCACGTCAACAGGCGAAACAACGTAAAATGGCACAATTTGGCAACTAATTTCTCTTGAAAAAAAAAATGCTTTATACAATTTAAATGCAAAGAACATTTGAAGGTAACCCATTGAACACCATACTTGAATACTGCAATAATAAACATGTGACTTGAAAATAATTTTTTCGGCATATCCTTTTTTAATTTTTTCGTTTATTGTTTGGGCTTTTACCTTAAATTTAAGTCTTATGTAAAATGCTTGTCGAAAAATATCTACATATATTGTCTATCTTTTATTTGCTACTTTGTGTGCTTTTGATTTTTTATGAAGTTTTTTTGATGTTGTCAGTTTGGATGTTGAACTTTTCACTGCATTTTTCTTCGATAACATTTTTTTTGTATTTTTCGTTGTTTTCTTAATTTTTTTAAGTTTTGTGGCAAGCGGCCCAAACGTTTGGGGTTTGGAAAAGTAACGACTTTTTCCAGCTTCACTGAAGCCTTGATTTGCATCAAGTGACGCAGACTTTATTTCATCCACCGTACCAATTCGCATATATAAATCTTTAAGTATAAATTTGTAATCCTCAATTAAAATTTCCTTTCGGACAACAACTTTTTGCTTATTCTGACTGCTTAAAGCGCAACCATTTACTTCGTTAACTTTGAAATCTCTCTCCGCTTCTATATTCGGTTTCCAAATGAGAGCTATTTCTTTACCGCCATGTGGATTATAGAAAAAAGCTGCAAAATCGGAATATGCATCCTGTAAATAGATAAATGTATATACATACATATGTATAAAATATCTCAAATTTTTTTGTATTGTATACGCAGTTAAAGTGAAACTTCATAAAAGTAAACCTTACAGATCTTTATTTAAAAAAAAAAGTATTTTGTCCCAAACATATACAGTGGCTCACAAAAGTATTTTGCATCAAATCTTACAAGCTAGGTAGACATATTTCATTTTTCAGATGCGTATTCTTATCACTGTATATTTACTAAACAGCTCGTCTAAAATAAAAGTGGTTTTTTATCCCGTTAGGTTAGTTACTACAACGAAAAAACAGTTGGGTGACAAGATTCTTGTCCAACAAAAGTATTTTGCCTATTGCTTTGAAGCCGGTCGCAGGAATGTCAAGTATAAGTATGACCACAATAGTTCTGAAATTCCTTGAACTCATTGATTTGTTTTCGGCTATGTGAGAAAAATGAATATGTATAACAAAATTTTTTACAAAATGATCCTGTACAACAAATTTTGAAAGTGTTACTTTTCGTTCGGCACGTCGATATACTTCCTAAGCAAAATCTCAATATCTTCGTTATGCTTGCATAACATAAATTCTGTAAGTTGCAAGTGCTAAATGCATACATCTTTTTGTTATACTCAACGTGCTTTGCACACAGAATATATTAACTTTGATTGGATAACGGTTGGTTGTACAGGTATAAAGGAATCGAGATAGATATGGACTTCCATATATCAAAATCATCAGTATCGAAAAAAAATTTGATTGGGCCATGTCCGTCCGTCTGTTCGTCTGTCCGTCCGTCCGTTAACACGATAACTTGAGTAAATTTTGAGGTATCTTGATGAAATTTGGTATGTAGGTTCCTGGGCACTCATCTCAGATCGCTATTTGAAATGAACGAAATCGGACTACAACCACGCCCATTTTGTCGATATGGAAAATTTGGAAAAACTGAAAAAGTGCGATAATTCATTACCAAAGACGGATAAAGCGATGAAACTTGGTAGGTGGGTTCACCTTATGACGCAAAATAGAAAATTAGTAAAATTTTGGACAATGGGCGTGGCACCGCCCACTTTTAAAAGAAGGTAATTTAAAAGTTTTGCAAGCTGTAATTTGGCAGTCGTTGAAGATATCATGATGAAGTTTGGCAGGAACGTTACCCCTATTACTATATGTGTGCCAAATAAAAATTAGCAAAATCGGATGACGAACACACCCACTTTTTAAAAAAATTTAATATCTTTACAGTATATAAGTAAATTATGTCAACATTCAAATCCAGTAATGATATGGTGCAACAAAATACAAAAATAAAAGAAAATTTCAAAATGGGCGTGGTTCCGCCCTTTTTCATTTAATTTTTCTGGAATACTTTAATGCCATAAGTCGAACAAAAATTTACAAATCCTTGTGAAATTTGGTAGGGGCATAGATTCTATGACGATAACTGTTTTCTGTGAAAATGGGCGAAATCGGTTGAAGCCATGTAGTTTTTCTACACAGTCGACCGTCTGTCCTTCCGCTCGGCCGTTAACACGATAACTTGAGCAAAAATCGATATATCTTTACTAAACTTAGTTCACGTACTTATCTGAACTCACTTTATCTTGGTATAAAAAAATGGCCGAAATCCGACTATGACCACACCCACTTTTTCGATATTGAAAATTACGAAAAATGAAAAAAAAAAAATGCCATTATTCTATACCAAATGTGAAAAAAGGGATGAAACATGGTAATTGGATTGGTTTATTGACGCAAATTGTAACTTTAGAAAAAACTTTGTAAAATGGGTGTGACACCTACCATATTAAGTAGAAGAAAATGCAAAAGTTCTGCAGGGCGAAATCAAAAGCCCTTGGAATCTTGGCAGGAATACTGTTCGTGGTATTACATATATAAATAAATTAGCGGTACCCGACAGATGATGTTCTGGGTCCCCCTGGTCTACATTTTGGTCGATATCTCGCAAACGCCTTCACATATACAACTAAGGGCCACTCCCTTTTAAAACCCTTATTAATACCTTTCATTTGATACCCATATCGTACAAACGCATTCTAGAGGAAGCCCTGGTCCACCTTTATGGCGATATCACGAAATGGCGTCCACCTATAGAACTATGGTCCACTCCCTTTTAAAATACTCTTTAATATCTTCCATTTGAAACCCATGTTATACAAACACATTCCAGGGTACCCCTGGGTTAATTTTCCTACGTGGTGATTTTCCCTTATTTTGTCACCAAAGCTCTCAGCTGAGTATGTAATTTTCGTTACACCCGAACTTAGCCTTCCTTACTTGTTTTCAAATAATTTTTTCGCAGGCCATCATATTGGCTCTATCAAACGCAAGACCATAATATTGGCTCTATCAAACGCAAGACCGAGAGGCATACGTGCTTTTGAAATAAATTATTCAATGTTGTACAGAAAGGGCACCACTTTTAATTTACCCGGCTAATGATAAAAATCTATTACGTGTGTAACCGATCGAAATATCTAACCACCAAAACTAGACCTTTCCTTCCGACAAGTCGTTGTTTCATCAACCATTAACGAAAATTTGTTTTCTATAAAATCCGACATTCTTTTTAGTGTCTCTTTGCCTTAATTATCTTATGCCGGGATTGCCTTTGTTCTGCCACAATTTATTATTATTATTATTATTTATTAACAGATTAAATAAATTAATAAGTTAATATTAGACGAGCATTAGCTGCCAGGGCTATCAGCTCTAGGGAATACGTAATATACTTATATTTGGTAGATACATACATACATACATTTTTTTTTCTGTCTCTATAACTAGTTCTCAGACTCGGGCTCAGATGTGTTTGATAAAGTTGTGCATACAGGTTATATTGTCTTTTGACGGATTTCTTAAAAGCTCTATCCAGTTCTTTCTGAGGTAATGATTTCTGATGTCGATCAAAGCAGGGCAGTCAATAAAAATGTGGTTTAGTGTTATGGTTTCTCCGCAGCGTAGACATGCTGGAGCTGCCTCACCAGTAAGAAGGTGTTGGTGAGTGTCCAAAGTATGACCAAGGCGTAACCGCGAGAAAGTTTGTATTTGGGACTTCCATATGTCCGTGGGATATTTGGGAGATATTAAATCTCTGTTTATACCAGTATAATGGTGGTGGGTGTAGTTTTGCCATTCTCGTTTCGTTTTTGCGTGAATATGTCTTTTAATAGCTGTGCGCATATCTATCTTTGAACATGTGGTATCTTTTGTAACTGGTGACTGTGATGCTAGTTTCGCTGCATTGTCTGCCATTTCGTTTCCTTGAATACCAACATGCCCTGGTATCCAGAGCAGGCGTATTTTCGCATTGTTGTTGATGAGCACATCTCTGATTTGGTTTATTGGTGTAGAGTTGGATAGCGGGTTTTGGATGGCTTGAAGTACGGATTTGCTGTCGGTGCATAAGAGTTTTGCAATTGCTTTCCAATGCCATAGTTACTGCATGTTTGATGGCAGCTGCTTCTGCAGTAAAAACGGTTGTGAAGTCCGGTAGTGTTTGCACCCTTAGAGTGGCGCCGTCTGAGTCGACCACTTCGAAACTCGCCGGTGCATGGTCGGACTTTGATCCATCTGTGAACCATATGTTCCAGTTTTCGGTTGCGTAGAATTCTTTACGTTCTTGGAACATTGTGCAAAAAGCTTCTGGAGGTGTGGTGTCCTTTTTGAATTTGCATAGTGAAAAGTCACACGATGTTTTATTGATATCCCATGCTGGGGCTTGTGATTGGTAGTTCTCCGATGTGTTGTATAGTTCCAGGCTATTGGCGATTTGGAGTACTTTATGCATTGAAGATGGATATTTTTTTCGACCTCTGGCAATGTTGATATTTTGTATGACACAATCAATGATCGAGTATGTTGGAAAGAGAAGTTTGGGAACAAGTCTCGCATGGACTTGGTATATTCTATCTTCAATGGTTGGTAAGCCTGCCTCTGCTAAAATGTTTATAATGGGTGTTGTACGAAAAGCATAAACGCTTGCACGCGCGGCTTGGTGATAAACTGGTTTAATGATGTTGATTGCAGATTTAGGTGAGTTCCAGAAGAGAAAGAGCCCATAGTCGATTTTACTTCAGATTAACGTTTTAGTTATATACATTAGGGTGTTAATATGTACATGGAATTTCTTACTAGCAAGGTAAGTAACAATATTAATTCTGGCAGCTAATGCTTTTTTTAAATGAGTGAAGTGGCATATCCATTTGTAGTTATGCGAGAATATAATACCTAATATCTTCAACTTTTTTACATTTTCGCTCACTATATTATTTACTGCTAAAGTATGGTTATCGAAATCGCAGGAATGTTTCCTACATATGTGGAAGTTTTTAGTTTTTTCTAAGGAAATCCTGGCTCCGGAGTAGTCACCCCAGTCCAGGATTTCCTTTATTAAATTTTTAAAGATAACATTTGTTACTTCGTTTTCGTTTCTTTTGCATAATATGTAGACATCGTCTGCATAAAGGCAATGATCTACCAAACTTTTAGCTTTTATAATGTTACTTATATCATTAAATGCAATGCTTAACAAGATTACGGATAGTGGAGAACCCTGAGGAATACCATTTTCTAACGGATATACATCCGAGAATACATTATTAATTTTTACCCGAAAATTGCGATTAGTTAGAAACGATTTAACGAAGTAGAATATTTTGGGGCCTACACCCCACGAGCGAAGGCGGTTTAGAATAACGTGCGGTCCAACTCGGTTAAAAGCTTTTTCAAAGTCTAGCGAGTGAATAGGGACATGGTTACGTGCTGAGAAAGCTTTCGTGACATAATGGTCAATGTGAAGGAGAGCGTCGGTGCACCCTCTGTTGGTTCTAATGCTACTTGGTTGGGGTTTATAAGCTGTTGGGTCTCAGTAAACCATGCAATTCGATTTGCAACTATGCGTTCCATGATTTTAGAGGCATGAAAGAAGCGATATAGGGCGGTACCCATCTGTGGAAAGAGAGTTCTTATTTGCCTTAGGTATGGGTATAACGGTAGCAATTTTCCAGCTTTGAGGGATTATGCTAGTGTCTAAGATGGAGTTATAAAGCTGTAGCAAACGGGATGTTCCCATTGCCGGCATTTCGCGGATCATTTTATAGGATATTCGGTCGAAACCGGGTGTTTTGCCTTTTGCTTTGCTGATGGAAGATATAAGTTCGATCATTGTGATTGGTTTTTCTATGAGAGCTGCTTTTGGATTGGTTTCACTACGGGAGCAAGTCTGGCTCAAGGTATGAGTTTTGTCTTCCCTATATCGGTGAGAAAAGTTCGCGTCGGACCAGAGATTGGACCACGCAGAAGCAAATTCGTTGGATATTATGGACGGCTCCGAAGTTATGTTGTTATTAATTTTAATTGCAATTACTGGCGTACGCGGGTTTCTGTGGCATAGTCTATTGATTTTATTCCAGATATCGGATACAGATGAATTGGGGGAGATAGATTTAGTAAATTTTTCGAAACTTGCTTTTTTTGTGTTTTCATTTCTTTCCGAAATCTGGCATTGAGTTTTTTGAAGTTTATAAGGTTTAAAGGTGTTGGATTATTTTTAAATCTATGCCAAGCTTGCATTTTATCCCTTCTAAGGATCGTCAGATCCTTGTTCTTCGGGAGGGTGATGCTTGAGGGATGCAGTGGTTTGCGGCCACGTGTATTGCTTTAGCAATGCTAGACGCCTATTGATTTGGAGAGTTGGATTCAGCTCTAGCGCTAAGTTCAAGGTCAACATCCTTTTTGAAGTTCTCCCAGTCGGCGAAATCAAGTAGAAATTTGGGTGGTGGTTTTGCGCGTCGGGTAGTGTTTGGATACAATGAGAGGTTTAGGATTAACGGGAAGTGGTCGCTGTTGTGGAGGTCGTCTAGTGCTTTCCACTGTATAAGTGGGAACAAAGGAGGGGAACAGAGGGATATGTCTACGTGGGAAAGGGAAGAGTGAGTGGAAAAGTGGGTCGTACTGCCATCATTCAAAAGGCACATGTCGGATAGTCGTATAGCCTTTTCTATAATCCGGCCTCGGTGATTGTCGGAGGAGGCGTCCCATAGGTTATTCCAGCCGTTAAAGTCACCAAGTACTATAAGTGGTGTGTTAACTGCTCCGAAAATATCGGTTAGGTCCCTGCTGCTGAATGTTTGACAAGGAGGTATATGATAGATGCCACGGAGAACTTGATACTCAAATCTACCTCGATCACTACCACTTGAAGTTGAGAGTTGACGTCTATTTTCCTATGTAGGATATAGTTCTTTATTGCTAAACCCGCGCCTTGCTTGGCCGTGGTATTTGACGAAGAGTTTACAAAGTAGGTGGAATAGCTGTTTAGAAAGACTGGATTAGAGTTGTGGGGACAATGTGTTTCTTGAATTGCGATAAGGCTTGGGTTATATCGTTTGATAAGAATCTGGAGTTCAGAGAAGTTGTTATAGAAACCTTTCATATTCCACTGGAGAATATTCAGGTCCATGAGAAAGAAAAGGAAGCGTGCGCTGTCTTTTGTAAAGGTGAACTTTACAGAAGCGAGGGACTTAAGAGAGATTTGGTTAAAAGTCGTCGATGGAATAATCCATCGAAGAGGTTTTGTTACTGCTGTTGCATTTTATCCCTTCTAAGGATCGTCAGATCCTTGTTCTTCGGGACATAGTAGTTCCTTGTTTTCGACATAGTAGTCATTGTTTTTTAGTAGATTTTGGGTAAAAACTGATATTGGTGACATTGGTGTTGTAATATTTGATTCAGACGTTGGATTTAGAAGAGTGGTTGGTATGTTAGTTTGGAGTAATGAATAATTTTCTAAAGAAGTACCGGGATTTATTTTATTGAGGATGCTTGAAGTGGATTTTTCGGTAGAGGTATAGTTTGATTTATTGAGGTTACTTGAAGTTGGATTTTCGGTAGTAGTGTAGTTTGTTATATTGAGGTTGCTTGAGCTTGGTTTTTCGGTTGGGTTATTGGAGTCAAGTCCAATAGTATATGTGTTTTGCGTTCATGCATTAGCATCGGTAGGTTTTTCATTTTCGATATTAGGTTTATCAATAGTGTTTGATGAATGAATATTGGTAGATGTGCTATTTTTTGTGGTAGAGGCGTAGGAGTTTAGGCGTTGTGAGAGGGGTAATCCATTTTTGTATTTTTGCCGTGCTTCGCCCATACTGCATTTTTCGGCCGTTTTAATCTTAAGAATTTCCTTGGCCTCGACATATTTTATACAATTTTTGTCCGAAGATGCGTGCTCATCTTTACAATTAGCACATTCTGACGCATTTTTCAGGGTTATGAAGTGGGAGATTGCAAATGTCGCATATTGGCACTTTTTGGCATCTTTTTTGGGTATGTCCTAGAATTTGGCAGCGCCTACATCGCATTGGACTTGGAATGTAGGGTTGAACCTTGGTTTTATACCATGCTACTTCTACGGATTCAGGGAGTCGTACAGATCAAATGTTAAGACCATTTGCCCAGTGAAAATAGTTTTGCCTTCAACTTTTTTTGTAAATTTGTATACACCCGTAACTTTTTGGTCTTTCATTTCATGTACTATTTCTTCTTCTTCCACGTGCTTAATGCAGGGAGCATAGATTACACCTTTAACCGAATTCAAGGTGTCATGTAATTTTACAACAATTGGACAAAGGTTGGGGAAAGATTTCACTTTTAGAAACCTGTCTGCTACTTGTGCGGTGCGCGCCAAGACAAGTATATTACCGTCCCGAAGTTGGGTAACTGCATCTATTTCGGTTGATATAGCTTCAATTGATTTTTTAATGGCAAAAGGACTTAGCTTGGATAATGGTTTATTATTGTCTGCGGATGAAATTAGAAGGAATTTTGGGTTATAGGTTGGAGGGCGTTTTGGGCGGAGTGCTGGGAAAGTATCTTGTTTAGTATTAGCTTTCTGTCCTTTTCTGGTTGGGTTGTCTAGATGATCACTTAACGCAGAAAAGCGATCCGGTGACCTATCCGGAGGTCCCGGAGCCATTTTAATGCTAATATTTATTCAAAATATAAATTTAAATTAACACGTGGGCTTAATCAAAAAAGAAAAACAAAGGTAAGAATGAAGGAAAAAGAAATGGAGTGATTAACGGAACGTTAACACAATAACAATTGTAAGTCACAAAACTAGTCACTGAGAGAAAAACGACGTGTGAACGCTTTGAATGATAGTCGGCGACTGTGCCACAATTTAATAAATAAAAAAATGTAAGGCGCGAAAACCTCCGAAGAGATTTTAGGACGAGCTTCTTTTTCCGATTTGCGTCGTACTCCTCTTGATTTTTCCTATTTTCTTGATTATCGGGACGGGACCTACTTGTTTTTATGCCGACTCCGCAAGGCAAATGAGTTTTCACTGAGAGCTTTTCATGTCAGAAATACGGTCAGAGTGCTTGCCAAACACTGCCGAGGGCCGAGCACGCTTAGAAAAATTTTCTTCTAATTGAAAAAAACTTCCTTTTTAAATTTTTGATGTTGCTTTGCTCGGGGCGTGAACCCAGGATCTCCGGTGTGAATGGCGGAGCACGCTACCATCACACCACGGCGGCCGCCGCCACAATTTAATTGTTGAAAAACTTATGAATCTGTGCGACACATAGCTAGCAGTGATGGAAAAAAATCCATTGAAGCAAATGAAAGATAATATCGTCGGTCCCATGGAATACTCTTTTCTTTTATGTATATTCTTTCCGGTGTACGCCGGTGTTCTTGCTTTAAAAAGGTTTTTTGTATTTAAAAAAATATTTATGTAGGAAAGCTTTTGTTTGCATGTACATATTTAAGAGAATCAACGTATTGTCTAACGGATCGTTCAAAAAATTTCAAGAGCAGCTCCTTGCGGAGGGCCTGACCTTCATTCACTTACTCCAGGGAGGCTTCGAACCTAGCCCCGGTGTAAGGGACTGGTACTGCTGCTTCTGCCGAGGAAAATTGAAGTACTTAAAATGGTCACACTTTTGTATGTATGTCTCGTACAAAGCGTAGTTTCACCGAAGGAGATGTTCTGGTCTAACTTCTAATACTCGTTATCGACACGATTTCTTTAAATTCTTTGTGACCCCTTGCTGGTCACGCACAAAGGCGACTTACGGTTGCTAATAATGGTCTTTTAATACTCATGGCTCTCATGGCACAGTTTTAACGATGAGCACCAACGCTGGCCTATTGTTAATCGCGCCAAAGGGAGCAGTAGCAATCCTGTCCACCACCAGTCGCTACCACGCCTCCTGAGCCTCATACACCATGCCAGTATATAAGCTATAGCACCTCGACTTCGAGCTCATACCTTCGTGAACGTCACTAGAAGCTCTATGTATAGCTCCGAAGACTTTCTAACTGATTTTTTTTGTCGCGCTATACTGCCGAGAACTACCAGAGAAACACCTTGAAACGTTAGGGGGTAACTATTCGGCCAAAGATGCCGCCTTCGAAATGATAAGCAGCTCAAGTGGATATTATTGCGTAACTCATAAATGAAAATAGTATAATCCTACATAATTTAAATTTTACAAGGACCCTGGATACCTTTTTTTCCAATGTAGACCAAAATTTGCAGACGTTTGTGTTCGAAACATTGATTTCAATAGTCTTCGCTAAACCAAAACGCTATTTAGAATGAATTTTAAGTTGAAAGATGTAAGCCTATATGCTATGTCCAAACTGTTGTTTTCCGGCCTTTTGATACAAGAATTCGACTGTCTGGGGAAAACTTTTGCTTCACCACTTTTAGTGTTCTTGCGAAGGACAAAGCCTCACCTGGTAAATATATGTGCCTACGTATTCACATATGTAATAGGAGAGGAGCCCAAACGTGTAGGTGATATTTAAACTTGGTTGATAGGCTAGAATCACTGTGATTAATTCGGATGGACTAGTTGGGATAGGCCCAACTTTGGGAAATGTCAAAACTGGAGACTTGGGTGTTGAATGATGAAGTGTGAAAATCAAAATTAACACATCGGACGTTATTTTAAAGTTTCGCAAATAAACAACAGATGTTTGAATACATATATGTAATACTCCTATATTGCTGATAGAAAATGCTCGCAATGTGTTTTGAATTCGAAATCAAAACAAGACAGCCTATAAAATTTTTGTAATTGTAGCAGCATAAGTGTGACAAGAAAAAATTTAAATTTAGGTACATTCGATTATTGAATACAAAGGAATATATATTTTTATAAAAATCAGCATTTTTTTCGGGTAACGTGCTTTTTTAACAAACTTAAGGACAATTTGGAAACATGTTCGACTTGGGTCATTTTATTTGATGTCATTGTTCCTTCTTAATTTAAAAAAAAATTATGCAAAGTGAGCATTTAAATTTTTTATATAATTTTTCTTTTAGTGTTTTGTTTTAATAACTTGGTGAATGGGTGATGCAAAATCCGTATTAAGCTGACATCGAAGGCGCTTGTTTTTTTTAATTCCTTTTGAACGGGTGGAAAGAGTTACATTTTTTAGTTGGATTCCTATAACTGGCAGTGATGCGCATCCGCTAATACCCTTTTCGACCATATCCGTCCAATTTTCGACATGAACAATAAATGGCCTAGACAGTCTTATACTGTTTTCACACAGAAACTTAATGATCTCATTTCACCTGCTAATGAACTCGTAAATTTTTTGCTTTCACACAGAAGTAACTGCTCGATTAGTATGAAGGATGAGACAGACAATCATGGCGGAACGATACAAGGTGGGAGCATGGTGACATACCTACAAACAAAAAAAATTCCATGTACTTGTAAATTCGATGGACAAATGTCAAAACCGTACTGCGCCGGTAGTTGATGTATCAAATCAAGTAAAAAAGGTTATATTCAGCTGTTCGATGCGGCCACCTTGTATCGTTCCGCCATGCAGACAATGACATTTGCTTTGAAAACTAAGAAGCGGAAACGGAAGCGGAACGCTGCCAACAGAGTTGCATTGTGCTTTTGACTTCATTTGGCATTCGATTAGCTACTAATGAAATAATAATAGATTCGAATTTTGTAGGGAAGATTGAGCTCAATAAGCGTCTTAATGTAGAAAACTGCCTTTATTATTCAATAAGCCGTCTGTGTGAAAACAGTATTAAATGAGTAGAAAATAGAGTACCGCGCCGGCCGCCGCCGCCGTTGCGCCGATATTTTTTACATTCGGCAGCGGCGTGCAAAAAACGACGAAAATCGGCGGCGGCGGTGACGGCGTTTACCTCTACTTTCTAAGATGGACAAAAACTGACAAAAAGGATGATATTACAAAAAAACACCAAAAGCCCCTTTTTTAAGTATTGGGTGGTTGTTAAAGAGAATTTCTTCAAGTTATTGAAACCCACCTTCAACTTTCTGTGCGATCATTGGTTACTGAGATATCGATAATCAAAGACTAAAGGATCGCTTTTAATTTGAAGGACGATACCTCGGTGAGGAGTGGACGTATCAAGACTTATAAAATAATAAATATAGTTTAAAAAACCGTTTTGTTATGGTAGCGTGTTCTGCCTACCACACCGACGATCTTGGGTTCACGCCCCGGGTAAAGCAACATCAAACTTTTAGAAATAAGTTTTTTCAATTAGAAGAAAACTTTTTTAGGCGGGTTCGCCCCTCGGCTGTGTTTGAGAAGCACTCCGAGTGTATTTCTGCAATAAAAAGGTCTCAGTGAAAACTTATCTGCCGAGCAGATGCCCGGAGTCGGCATAAAACAAGTAGGTCCCGTCCCGCCAATTCGTAGGGAAAATTAAAAGGAGCACGACTCAAATTGGAAGAGAAGCTCGGCCTAAAAGCTCTTCGGAGGTTATCGCGCCTTGAATTTTTTTTATTAGTTTAAAAAAACTAAACACGCCGTATCACAGAGGTTCGTGTCTCCGCTATTAAGCACAACTCGTTTTGTAGCGAGTTATTTAACCACTGCCTTCTTCAATAATTGCCGCCAGATGGGTCTCTTTGCGCGCCTAGCCTAGAGAGTTACAAATATACAAGTGAAGCTAATATAAGCGTCTTGAAAACAGATTAAAGCTTAATGAACAAATTATCCAATCCTTACAGTGATTAAGCAAAAAAATATTGTTCCACGTTACGAGCGGACCAACAAAAAAACCAAAATACCAAATTTTTTTTTTGCTGGTTTTCTAAGATTACTTAAAAACAGAAGAGGATACAAAGCTTAAAAGTTATAATCCAAAAACTAAACACTTGGAGCTACAATTTTCTTTTCTTGTAACGGCCTGTTGAAATTGGCTAAAAATTCGGAATTTTTTTTTTTTAATTTACAGCATAATCCCGATATACGTATGTTTCCTCAACACTTATTTTTGAATCTATATATTAAAAGTGGGCGTGTTTATCTTCCGATTTTTGTAATTCTTTCTGGAACAGTTACGCCTTGCATAGGGCGAATGCATTGATGAGGCTGACCGCCTTCGCCGGTTCTCGAAACATGGAAATTTCAAGCACGGAGTACAAACATAAAAATATACATCAAGCTACATGGCTGTCCCCCGACCGACGGACGGCATGCCTTCAGTGTTTTAGATAGACCACGGACCATTATCTCGCCCACCTTTCCGCGGCTAAAACCACCGAGCAAAAAAAAAACACACAAGGAAAGCTAAATGTCGAAAGGCTTCAATCGCAACAGATTGCCAATGATTTCGCAAATAGGCTCCACACCTGCTCTCTGAGAGCACAATCAACCCGACGGAATGCAGGAGCACATCTATAAAGCACTTCGTACTGCCGCCGAGGAAAAAATTTGTCATCGGCGACCACCAAAAAACAACTGGTGCAATGAGGAATGCCGCGTTGCAACCGAAAGAAAAGACGCTAAAAGCGAGCGCAACAAGTGTAAACGCTACCGCGAGTTGAAAAGAGAAGCGAGACGCCTTTTCAAGAAGAAAAAAGCAGAGACGTAAAGACGTGAGAGCGAGGAGCTTGAGCTGCTGGCTACCAGAAATAATTTTTTTACCAAAAAATTCGGCGACAGATGGAAGGTTTTAAGTCCGGGACAAACTCCTGTATGAGCGAAAACAGAGGTCTTGTAACCGACATTCACAGAGCACTTAGATTATAGAGGGAACACTTCTATGCTCTCCTAAACAGAGACAGGAATGTATAGCACAGGGATGATGAACCCGATGTAAAACATAATCCCGAATTACAAAATTTCGACAGTTCATAATCTCGAAACGACCAAATCCCGAGAACCTGTAAATTGCGAAATCACACATGACGTACAAAAAATACAAATATTCGGTAATGTTCTATTCAGACACCCAAACTAATAGTTATTGCATTTTCGAGTTTAAAAAAATCACACAAATTCAATAAATATGAAAAAAAAAAAATCTTTCAAAATAATTTTGCCCTATAAATATTTTTTTAAGTCATCCTAAATTATTTTTATAAAATCTTTAGTGAGTCTTCAAAAATAATTATTTAGGTCTTATATTTATAAATACGTTCATTAATAAATACGGACAATGAATTTCGTTTTCAAGTCCCAGAAATTTTTGGTTTTTTGATTTACATATAACTCTTTAAAAATAATTAGATTTCGAGCTGGAATATGACCTGTGGTATGCTTTAACAGTGATTCGGAAATAAATGGACCAGGCTACGAGTTTGCTTTGTTGAATATTTATAGAGATGGTTTACGACTTGCAGAACAGAAGCCAATGAAGGAGATTGAGCCAGACAAGTAATAGGTTAATTTGTTGCATTATCCAGATCGAACTCAAGCGTTCGTTGGAATGTATGTCGCATTCGTCTTTGACTATAAACATTTCAAATCGGCAGCCCCTACCATTTTTTGATAGCGTCTTCCGATTTTCGCGGTATCCTAACCTGATTTTTTTCATCGCCTCCACCGATTTAAGTCAACCGAAAAAATCGGTAGCCTCGACCGAAAAAAATTAAAGATTAACAATGCTCATCTGAGGATAACGACAACCACTTTCCATAGAAAAAAATGCGTGTTGGAGGCACATTTATGGTGATAAATAATAAAAATCCAATGCTAAAATTTAAAAGAAGCAGAGGCAGATGGTGGCCCCCACTCCGCTGGAAGGACCAGGTGGAAAACAATTTAAATGCCCTTGTGACCAATTGGTACCAGAAACGACTGGCGCGACTTGTTGGACGGCTATAACCGTTTAAACGGTTAAGCGCCAATAAAGTAAGTAAATAATAGATGAGCGTTGGTAGCTTTTAATTTTCTAACGATTGATGCCACCGATTTCTTCGTAGTTCCACATTGCACAAACAATATCTTCAAATATTAAACGAAACAAACTCGTAGTCTTTGAATCACATAAATCCAAAAACACTTAATAAAGAAATTTATGATCCATAATTTTTATATCAAGACTTTTATAAATCGAAGTCCAAAACAGGTTTTTTGAAGACTCGCACAAAGCAATTTCTAATAATTATTATTTTAAATCAGACCTGTTAAATAATGATTACTTGCCATTATTTTCTATTTTTAATGATTCAATTAATTTCAATTAATTAAAAAAATAATCAAAAAAACATGATTTTTTACGATTATTGAAAAAAATAAAAAAAATAAATAAAAAATAATCAAAAGTAAACAAAAACGGTCTTTTTTATTTCTTTTGTTTATTTTTCCGCTTTGTTGAAAGAAAAATTCTTGTTTGTTGCATGCACGGAATAATTTCTACATACAAGTACATTTTAGGATGCAATATTCAGCCCTATTCTGCATTTCGAATTGGATTGGAATTTTTTCGATTTGGCAATTTTGGTATTATGTGTTCCAATCTCTTTCGATCCAACTTCGAATCGTTCGATTTTTTGTATTCTGCATTTCGATCGTAGTTACGTTTTTCTAAGTTGCAAATTAGTTGGCGGAAAAATATTTTCTTTTTATTTTTTATTAATTTATAACAGAATTTTAACAAAAATGTAAGTAAAACTTGTTAAGAAACGTAGAAGGCTTGATGATGATTGTTTTTTTATATGTTTCCAGGTCAAAAACAACATGTCGATGTCGAAGTCCTTGGACGTATTTGCCCCGCAAAACTATCTAACATATACTTGAAAGCATCCTTGTTAAGTCGAAAATTCTTTTTGAACCTAAATTAGAAAATAAGTCATTAAACTTTACCACTTTTAAGTTCAATTTCTTACAATTCGTCACTCATCTCAAATGGATTACACAAATCTCGCAATATTTGCCTTTCCATTGTCGCCGTGGAATTTTCGTATGCGTTGCTTTCCAACTCCATAAATAATGCCGCGGCTATTGATTCCATTATAATAGACAGCTATAATTTGTGTCTGTTCGTTGGGTCCAGTTATATGCCAAAGCAATCTGCCGGCGTAGAGGAAGGTAAAGCGAAAACGTAAACAATCCTTGCGGAAAGAATAAATAAACCTTTATAAAGTATTTTAGGCCAGTGCAATGAAATTACCATCCTTAAAATTCAGAAAATGTGAACTATATTCGTGCAGGAATCCGTTTTAACAAAACTTCGTGGCCACGGCAGGGAATTGGCCAAAAGAACGACAAAAACACACTTACAATTATGAAAGCACTTCACTCAAAAAAATATAACACTGCGGCAATATATTATATTGCTTTTTTTGTATAAAATGTCGTGGATAATAAAATATAAACGTTTTTCAGTGTTTTTACAAATTTTCTTTAATTTATTTTGTTCCAATGTTCACACATTCCGTACCAACAGCCGATTTCGAAAAATCATTTGATCTTCCTCTTCTCTTTACGATTCCGTCGTAATGCAGAATACCAAACTTCGATTGAAGCGGAGCGTAGAACGGGAACGTAATCGAAATGCAGAATAGGGGTGATTAAATCGTAACCGCTTATCGAGGCAAATATATACATGCAACGTATAGGGTGAATGGTATATGTGCATAATTTGCTACACTCATTATATAAAATAATAACGATCCTCTATGGTTCATCCTTAAGTCAAGCCAATTTTGTTTTGTATACAAAATTAATATATCCACTATTTTGGATAACGTTATGGCTATGCACTGATTGTTTTGTAATCAAAGTTTATCATATTGTTCGCTTTATTTTAGTAATATTGGTTTCATATCATCGCCAGTGTGGGGCAATGTTCTCCAACAAAAGGTGGGCTGAAAAATTTGGTACGAAATGAGCTGTATAGCTATCTGGGTGATTCATGTACTAGCATGGACATTTAGAAAACACGAAGTGCGTTGAAAGAAACTGCAAAACTCTTCAACACGCCTTTAACTTCTTCTGCTCCTGTTGAGCGACTATTTTCCTTCGTAGGAATTATAAATGCTCCAAGGCGTCAGACTTTGTCGAACGTTTTATTCGAAACCTTAACTTTATTGAAAGCAAATGCAAATTTGTTATAATGACTAAAACAACTTTTAGATAATGAATATACATAAATACCTCTTATATTACTTTCTTTTAAGTTTTGATTTCCATCGAAATATCGTTATTTTTGGCAATGTTAATTTAATGAAACAATTTTTAATTGATACAAATAATTATTAATTAGATACACATTTCATAACATCATTACTTCCTTGTAAAACATCAACTTGTGCAATTTTATGTTTACAAAAACACATATATATAAAATTAATAAAAAATAACATGAAATTACTAAAATTTACATTTTCTAACTGTACCATTGAGCATGTAAATTAGATTGGGACGAAACCTCACTTTTCTGTAATTTCCGTTAACACTAAAAATATGGCTCACTATGCAAAACTTAAGATTTTATATAAAATATCCTAGACGTAATCATAAGGAAATACAAAGAAGTGTTAATGTACTTGGACGTATCTTAATAAATTTATCTGGAATATAACAACCTTTGGCTAGACAACTAATCATGATGATGAATGACAACTTAGATGATCGCTCCAGTTGGAAGTGAAGCTATCAACCATCAACCTAAGTAGTACTACTCATACATATTGTTTGAGCATATTGCTTTGTCATAAAACAATACGCACTCCCCAGGTATTCATCGGAAACACTTACGATAATTTGTAGGTGGGTATGTATATACATATGAACCCATTATGCCTAGATAAGCGCTAACGATATACCGGTACATCCTCCAATGTACTTGTATGTACAAAACAATCAGTGCATAGCCATAACGTAATCCAAAATAGTGGATATATTAATTTTGTATACAAAACAAAATTGGCTTGACTTAAGGATGAACCATAGAGGATCGTTATTATTTTATATAATGAGTGTGGCAAATTATGCACGTATATATACTTACCGGAGAATATTTTTAGATCAACCCACATATACCATTCACCCTATATGTTGTATGTATACATTTGCCTCGATAAGCGGTTACAATTTAATATTGCATCCTAAAATGTACTTGTATGTAGAAATTATTCCGTGCATGCAACAAACGAGAATTTTTCTTTCAGCAAAGCAGAAAAATAATTAAAAATAATCAAGTTTACTTTTGATTATTTTTTATTTTTTTTTATTTTATTTGTTTCAATAATCGGTAAAAATCATTTTTTTTTTTTTTTTTTTTTGATTTTTTCTAATGTTAATCAATTAGTAATTGCTTTTTACGGAAAACAATTGAAATAATCATTGACCATTAAAATAGGCATCTAATTAATTGATTACTAATACTAATTCAAATTTAACAGGTCTGTTTTAAATACTTAAAAATAAAATGCCAACAAAAATAATTTCGGATCACTTAAAAAAACAGTTAAGGTAAAATTATTACGAAAACTTCTTTTAATACTTATTGAAATAACAATTTTTGTTGTTATATCGGCCTACTGATTTTAAGATCGCGGGAGCTCAAGTCCTAACAATAATTTTTTATCATTATTATTGTTATGATAAATTTTTTCTTAATTGAAAAAATGTTTAAATAGAATAGAAGAAAGAAAAGGAAAAGGATTAATGAAGACAAACAAAAAACCGCTGTGGTGGCTAAATGGTTATAGCAGCGGCGCCTAAACGTTGCCGATGAAGGAATTTAGCAGTTCCCGAAATGGATCTATACAACGAGCTTTGGCAGTTGTCTAAAATTTTTTCTTTCTTCTATTCTAATTTAAAAATTTTTTCAATTAATAAAAAATTTATCATAACAATAATAATGATAAAAAATTATTGTTAGGCCTTGAGCTCGATTCGAACCCGCGATCTTAAAATCAGTAGGCCGATATAACAACAAAAATTGTTAATACATCCCAGAGCACGGGGAAAAAAAGTGTCAAAAAAATATGACACTATGGCAGCATTGCCAACAAACAAGTCCAATTTTCACAGCTATTCTGCAACAGATGTCGCAGTGGTGTGAATATCAATTGGCACGAACCAGAATAGAAGTAGGATTAATGAAGACAAACAAAAAACCGCTGTGGTGGCTGAATGGTTATAGCAGCGGCGCCTAAACGTTGCCGATGAAGGAATTTAGCAGTTCCCGAAATGGATCTATACAACGAGCTTTGGCAGTTGTCTAAAATTTTTTCTTTCTTCTATTCTAATTTAAAAATTTTTTCAATTAAGAAAAAATTTATCATAACAATAATAATGATAAAAAATTATTGTTAGGCCTTGAGCTCGATTCGAACCCGCGAACTTATTGAAATATTTGTGAATTTTTTGAAACTCGAGAAAGAAAAAAATATATTTTGGACGTCTGAAAAGTAGTGTATGATACCAGCAAGTAAAGTTTCTCAACTTAAATTCCCCATGCAATTTCTTATATTTTGGCTATTTGTTAGGCCCGGAACGGCCGGTTCTCTATGGACCCCAGTCCTCAATATTTGTTTTATCGGCTCTATTCATCTCTCCTTAAAAAAAAAGTTTCACCTCAAAAATTTTGTGTAAGTGTTTATGTATATATTCATAAAAAACACGTTTACCTACCCTTAACTTTTCAATCACTTTCGACACAAACTTGCTATCGGCTAAAGGTAAACGCCAATTAGGTTTAGAACGCGCTGTAAATGAACTACCAAATTCATGTGCCCACGAGTTTGGTACCATATCGGGTTTCAGCTGAATTACCAAATCATAACCTGTATTTGGTGCTATAAAAATTCTACCCGGTTTAATAGGCTCTGTCTGTGATAACATTGAAGTTTCGATAATTTCCAAAGTGTGATGAGCTAATATGGTTACACGTGCCAACACGTTGACATTAGGTTTACGAGATGAGGACCATAAGCGGCCTATATGCTGTTGATCGAAAGATGTGGCTATACATAGAGGAGGGAATGTATCACGCTCCGTACTGAAACGATGTTCCAAATCAGCTATAGCGTTTTCTATAAATTTGGAATTAGTTGACGCTAATTATTATAAATTCATATTGCATTATATACAAACATACATACCATCCATTGAATTATTGAAGTTCACCACAAATATTTCACTACGCCAATCGGTATTTCGCAGTAGCTGCAAAAATCGTATAAAACCAGTTTGTGGCGAACATGGAATGTGTTGTGCGGGCGTTTTCAAATATTGTGAAGCAATTAATAATTCAGTGCATTCTTCTGGCCACAAATTTGTATCGATTAATTGTGTGCTTAGCCAACGTTTTGCAATCATAACCGTGCCGCCGAAACTATTATGCTGCTGATATAAGGCATGCAGCACTCCCGTTATTTTTGGCAATATGTAATGGTGCTTCTCTAAAGCAATGCTCGCTTCGCAATCAACATATTGTGTTATGCCACGTTCACTTTTTTCCTTTTTTAGTAGCGCCACCTCTTTGGGATGAGCAATTTCGATAGCGAAACAATAGCCTTGCTTAAGCACCATGATTCCATTGTAGGTGAGTTTTGTATGTAGTTTATACTTTTCATTCAACAACTGAGCAATTTGTATATAGAAAGCTACTTTAAGCGCACGAAGAGCTGCCAACTCACTTGGCCATTTGCCGCTAAGACCTAAGTTATACAAATAATGTTAAAATTATATGATTCATACAATCAACTTGCATTGCGACTTTAAACTACAGCTAAGTTATCCTAAGTTTTCACGTTACACTTTGCCCCTTTACATATCGCTCATTTACTTCAATAGTGTCATAACTCAAAAAAGAAAATTTTCCAGGAGAGTCATTCAAAGATTTTAACTGCCATATGTTGCGCATATAAAGGCATATCTTCATTTGTATAGCACGTGGTAAATTTGTAACGGATCACAAAGATTTTATTATACAACATAGATCATGTTATTGAGTACGTTTATATGTTATTAACCCAAAAGTCATGTTTTTTAAGTTGTGACACTATTGAAGTAAATGAGCGATATGTAAAATTTTCCTGCTCATTTTCGTATGACCGGACAAAGTGGAAACTGTTAAACGTTAATTGAGTTTTAGATTTATTCAATTCTAGCTGAGTCTGTTGAAAGTCTTTCGTAAGACGATGGATTTCAAAAACTTCTGTTAAACTTGTGCATATATGTATACTAGCAGACTCGTCAGATATTGTTCTGCCCTAAGTTTTATACATTTTAATAAGCTTTTTCTTTCGAACTCTGCCCTCCCCCTCTTGACTTTTTCTTAATCCTTTTATTCACTCCTCCCTTCGTCTTTTTCGCTTCATCTATATCTCTCTTCGTCTCACTCTATCTCTTTCTCAGTCTCCTTCTCCTTCCCTCTTCTCTCAAGAGGGTGGTATGTATTTTCTTCCATTCCCATTCCCAGTCCCAGTCCCAATCCGAATCTCAGTCCCAGTCCTAGTCCTAATCCCAGTCCCAGCCCGTCTCTGATCTAATTCCCGGAAAAAAGGATCGTAAATACTAATATAGGCAAATTTATATACCAAATTTCAGGCAAATCGAATAGTATGTATGTATGTAAATAGGTATGTGGGTATTATTAATTCATGTATTTATTTCGGCTTCGCATGCAAATTTATCAGTTTTGCCAGGTTGATGCGACTAAATCGAATATCACAATGAAAATTACTTTAACCCTTTCGCTACTGCTGGGGCATTGGTGTCCCACGGCACATTCATTTAACCCTGAAACCTGCCATTTTCATTGCAAACTCAAACAAAAATTTCCAATCAGTAGCTGTGAGCAATGATTGCAGTTTACCGTTATCCGAAGTTCATACAGTTTCAATCGTGTTTTCTTTTTATCAGTTGTTTGTGAGCATCGGCTAATATAGCTTCAAATTTACGCGTAATTTTGATAAAATAATACGTTTATATCTAAGGGCCTTTGATTTTTCTATAGAAAAATTAGAAGAACCGGCAGACGTTGTCCTGCCCTAAATTTGGCCTATCTGCATACATTTTAATAGGCTTTTTCCGACTGGCTCTGCCCCCCCCCCCCCCCTCTTCACTTTTTCCTAATCCTTTTATTCACTCCTCCCTCCGTCTTTTTCGCCTCATCTATCTCCATCTTCGTCTCATTCTATCTCTTTCTCAATCTCCTTCTCTCTTTTCTCTTCCTCAATGTCTGCTCATTCTTCTGCATCCCTTATTGCCTGTCCCAGAGGGTGGTATGTATTTTATTCCAGTCCCAGTCACACTCCGAGTCTCAGTCCCAGTCCTAGTCCTAATTCCAGTCCCAGTCCTTCTCTGGATAATATATTACTCTGTACTAAAGCACTCATCAACAGCTTTCATTTGATATCCATATTGTATAAACACTGTCTAGGCATTCACTGGCCCACGTTTTGGCCTATATCTCGAGACCCTAGTCACCCAGGGGTATGAAAATTACCCTCTACACACCTAAAGACTCTCCTGAATTAAAAAAATGTCATAGTACCTCTAAATCGCGGGCCCCCTCAGAAACCCCCCCCCCCTGCGCCCCTACCCTCTCGGCGGGCCTGGTGATGTGCTATACTTGATATCATTCGCTATAATATTTTTTATTGATGAGCAGGTTGTTTAATTAAACACCAAGCAATTACACGGAAGTATATCCGCACCACCTGAAAATATGAGTGACACTGCGTATACGTAACATTTTATTATTACGTATAAACAAATAAAAAATTGCAATAAAATAATATTGCAACTATAAACTGAGATATAACCTATCCTATCTCTCAAGCTAGATCAAACTACACACGGGGTGCAAAACAAATTCAAAATCGATAAGTGGAAATAAATACTTTTATAATTGTTTTGTGAAAATATTCAGTGAAAAGGGTTTTTGGGACGTATTTGTCCCAATAGGATTTTATATAAGGATATATATATCTCAGCAGTATGTTACACATCATGTATAATACAGTTATATTTTTCCTTTTGCTACGTCGTAGACTGCAAAATTCTCGAAATTAAATTGCGAAGAAATAAATGCACTTCTTCAAGAAGACGACGATGAGGCCAGTGAATCAGGAACGGTAGTGATGATATTTATAGTCCTTCGTCAGATAAAACCACTCACAGTGACGATTCTCCAAGTAATGCTGAGGATAGCCAGTTGAGTGAAGAGGGGTCTATGTCTATTGATGGCATACCCGATCAACCTGTAGCGGAAACGCTACATGTGAGGAGCCCGTAGCCACGTTTCCTTGGAGCACACCGGATGAGTCTCAAAAAATATTGCGCGTCACTCAACACCCTATCAAATTTTTTGCAAATTGTTTCCAAGAAGCATGTCTTTGTACATCGCTCAAAGCACTAACAGAGGCTCAGGAAAATACCTGTATCTGGTCAAAACAAAAAAAAATTCCTCAAACAGACTCCGAAGAAATCGATATAATATTTGGATGCATGTTTATTATGTCATATAACCATGTGTCATCAATAAAACACTACTACAACGTAAAGACGTACCTCGCTATAATGGGTGGTGTGGATTTGGGTGGTCTGGGTTCTATGATATTAAGAGAAAATCAAGCAAATGGCGGAAAAAAGTATTTTATCGTGGAATGGTAATGGCTGATGTTAACACTTGGGTTATACATTCAGAGCTAAATAGGAAAAAACGTCCATTTTTACCAGTGCTTGCCGAAATTGCTGAGTCGCTAATTGAAAAAGGAAAGGAGTCTACAATATATAAACGATCCCGTCGATCTAGAAGATCTTCGAATAGGTTCAAATCAATGAGAAATGTAGGTGATCGTTTACCCATAGAGAAGTCTCTATGACGTCGATGCGTCGCATGCGCCAATCGAAAGGTCGAGATAAAACAAAAATTATTTACCGTGCCTGTAATTTGCCATTCTGTATGCAATATTTTGCTTTATCACATTCATAAAATAAATAAAATTACAATACATATGTTATTACCTAACTAGTTTTTCTTATATTTGTGTGTGATTTATACCCTTTATGTCCCGTTCTGAAGTACTGATGGGACACATATTTCCCACCCCAAAATACCGTTATCCAGGTAAGGTACAAGCTTCATTTAATTTGTACGTGTATAAAGTACCAATGGGTATCCAAAAAGTCAAAAATAATGTTTGAGAGTTAAAGCTCTCAGCAACAGCTTCCATTTGACATCCATATTACACACATTCTAGGGGTGCCCGGGTGCACATTTTGGCCTAGATCTCGAGACCCTAGTCACCAATAGGTATGAAAACTACCCTGTACTAAAGCACTCATCAACAGCTATCATTCGTTATCCATATTCTATAAACACATTCTAGAGGTACCCGCGTCCACGTTTTCGCCTATATCTCGAGACCCTAGTCACCCAAGGGTGCGAAAAATTCTCTGTATCAAATTACTCACAAAAATATCCCAGGATTACCCAGGTCCACGGTTTGATCTCAAGACCTTAGCCAGAACGGGATATCCTATGTCTGTCTCCTGGTTCTAAGCTACCCCTCCACCAATTTTCAGCCAAATCTGTTCATCCGTTCTTGAGTTATAAATAGTGTAACTAACACCACTTTCTTTTATATATATACATCACATTAGAAACTTCAAAAATAACAGTATTTCTCCACTATTTAATGGATGTTATTATACATATAAACCTTGCTCCTCAATCACTCTATCTACTAAAAAACGCGTATCAAAATCCATTGCATAGTTTTAAAGGTTTAAGCATTCAAAGGGACATAGGGACAGAAAAAGCGACTTTGTTTTATATTTTTAAATACGCTAAGTAACGCTTTTAATCCACGTGAAAGATATAAAAGTGATACAATGGTCTTACGAAAGTTTTTTTTTAATTTTTAGGATAATTGCTATGTACAACTTGCTCAAAAATATGTTTAAAATATTCAATCGAGTCTACTAATAATTTTGAGTACATTTACCTAATTGTATTACACCACGCTGAACTTGCATGGCATACATTTTTTCGCCAATCATGCGCGCTTGTGGAAGAATTGGTACCGGTTCACAATAACGAAAAACTGGTGATGTACCCGAAATAGAAACAATCTCAAGCGGAAGATCATTTAAAGCATGCAGCTTACGTGCTAAATCATCAAAATTACGTATAACATTCAATGAAGTATCTTCTGCATCTACATCTTGTGAAACCTTGAACTTTTCAGGCATTTTATCGGTTTTAAAAATGGGCGTTAGACGGTAAGAAATATCTAATTCACCAGCAACGTAATCGAAATCCTTCTCTTCCAATTGAAAATGATGCTGTAAAAGATGTGTGACAATGGACTGCACCACTAAACGTCGCTTCCATAGGCTGTCACTTGTTGCAGCCCACACAACTGATTCGGTAATACTGCCATCTTGAAACCGCCGTAATTGTGCTTTATTACCCCAAAATTTTCGAAATTCATCAGAGCATTCAGCTATAGATTCAGGACCCTTTTCCAAAACTTCAAATGCCTTATCTGGATTGAGTACAATCCCAAGGTGACAGTACCGTCCGTTATCTGGAGGCTTTTCTGTGCAGTTCCATGGGTCTAGTGGTTGCTCTAATGGCAGTATAGCACGTACTCGTTCACCTAAACCTTTACGTAAGAGGCTGTTGATTAATAGATTAGTTATAAATACCAATTAGTAAATATAAGAACTCCAGATATTTCGTCTGGAAACTCCGGAATACCGAATACAAGACTATTTAAACGTATAACTGAATAGGTTTAAAGACCATAGGATATACATTAGACTGGGTCGATTGATTAACCGATATCGCGCCATCGATTTTTCGATAGGATTTGGGCTCAGGAAAAAAAGTTCCACTACGCATACCCAAAAAAATTATTTCGAGCCTGCGAAATTTAATTTTTTTTTAAATTTTTTTCGACTTTGATGTTTAAGGTTTTTTTCATGACCTACTAAAAAAATTTTCATTGATTTTTTTAGTAGGTCATGAAAAAACTTAAAAATCGAAGTCGAAAAAAGTAAAAAAATGAAATTTCGCAACTTTCGTCCATACAAATTGACCCACCCTAATATACACATATGTACAGACATATGTAAGTTACATACTGACCACTACCTTAAGCAGTAGCGGATATGTATAACCACCGAAATCGTACTTGTCTGCTGGTGCCACATGCATTTCGATAATTTGCTCAACTACGTCCCCTTTTATTTATTCTAAACAAAGAAATAAATAAATTTTATGAATATTTCTGATAATCACATGCATATAAAACTCGACCTGTTAAATAACGATTACTAATCGCAATGATTGCCCTGTTATTGATTACTTACTTTAGAAACTATTAACGACCATTTAACTTCCATTACTATCCATTTTTAATGAACAATAGAACAAAAGTTATAACGTCATAAAATCAAAAATAATCAAGTATTTGACTTTTGATTTTTTTGTACTAACTTTTTAACATATCGCACACTAACTATAAAAGAAAATGTAAAAAAACCAATTTTGACAAATTTTAAGTTATGACTCTTTTGTATTTAGTGTGCGATATACCGTGGTGCGAATAAATATAAAATCAAATATACTTTTTCATATATTTTTTTATTAAGAAAATTAAATTAAATTAAACTTTCGTACATGTGTACTTACTAGATACAGCGACATATTTTTTTTTATTAAGAAAATGAATGGAGCTAAACTTTCGCACATGTGTACTTACTAGATACAGCGACATATTAAACATATCTTATTAAATAAATTTAAATATTTTTCGTTTTAAACTAAACAGAATCCGCTTATTCGTCCAAAACCTGAGAATAATTATAAACTCACTATCTTATT